>NC_136067.1:1937831078-1938092121 GCF_964261635.1 Lissotriton helveticus
ACACTTTTACAAAGACAATAATGCCCACATGCATCATTGAGAATTGCATTCGCAAACGGTGCGAATCGCAATTTTTGGCCGTTTGCGAATGCAATTCTCAAATTTTGGATGCATCATGCTTTTCGCAATTTTAGGAATCGCAACCATGTTGCGATTTCTAAAATTGCGTTTGCATTTAAGAAATCGCAATTTGAGATTTCTTAAATGCAATGCATGATCATTTTCAAATTGCGGATTCGCAAATTGGAAGGGGTAAATTAGCATGAAGTTGAACTTCATGCTAATTTACCGAAAACTTTCAAACAGGCACAAGTTACATATTTGAAAGTTTTAATTTACACACACACATGTCCTTGGGGCATGTGTGTGTGTAAATTGTATTTAAAGTTAAATTTCAGGGGTGCAGGGAGAGGTTCTTTGGAGCCCCCACTGCACCCTTGAAATTGCATTCACATTTTGCGAATTCGCAAATTGAAAATCGCAAAATGTGAATGCCTTCCCATTCATTCCTATGGGCCTTTTGGCCCATAGGAATCAATGGGAAGGTTTTCCTTAATTGCGATTCGCAAATTGTGAATCGCAATTAAGGAAAAATAAGGAATCGCAAAAAAGTTGCGATTTTTTCATGCATTGCCGTTTGCGATTTCTAATTTGCGATTCCTTAATTTTCGCAATTTAGGAACCGCAAATGGCAACAATGATGCATGTGGCCGTAAGTGTTCGGAATCCTTATAGGAGGGCAAGGGGGTACTGGTGGCTGCTACTTGAACTGGTGTTAATCGTTTTTGTTTTTTGCAGCTTGTGTATGACCATGACAGGTACAGAACCCTCATCCTCACTTTTTCCAGACAGAGAAGTGAGAAAGTGAATTAACATGCATCTGTGCCTTAATATTTGCATATATCCTAAGAAAATAATGCCCATATCTGCTTTTACTTGTGCTCCTAGATTTTATTACTCAAATGCTCATTTGTTTTTGTCCAGCTTGAAGGCCACTAAAGCCTTAGCTTTATTGCACACTTACATTCATTTTAAACAATGTCTCACTTTGTTATTCCATGTTATACCACTGCACACTTTAGCTGAACTCTCCTAGTAAGTGTTCTGAAGTTACCACATCGTAGCAAGGATTTCAGAAAGTAGTGGAGTCGGCTCTTGGGGACAAAACATGTTTCTGTTCAGTCAAGGGTCTTTTCGCATTCCTCCCGTGGTGGAGAAGTGTGGCTCACTGGTTAGAGGAGGCAGACCCTGATGCAGAGGTCAGACCAGGGACCAGGGTTCAATTCCCGACGCGGCAGGGTCTTGAGCTCAAAATGTCCCCGACTCGATAATTCTCGCCTCGGTGCCTACTCAAATCATGGGTTCACACTCTGCAACTCTGGGCAATAGCTTGCTTAATCTCCACTACGGCCTCACTGCGATGGGATGCCTGGTCTTCACCTTGGGGATGCCCAGTAGGGGTTATCTCGCAGGGAAAGCCAGGACGGGTTCCCAAAGCAAGCGCCAAGAGACCTGTCGGTGATTTGGCGCTATATAAATCGAAATTAACATAACATAACATATGAAAAGCCTGGAACTTGCAGATTAGTGCCTATCTGTAGGATTTGATTATATCACAGGCTCTTGCTTCCATTCGCGTCCATTGAGAAAAAGTGTATCAATGTAGCACCACAAGGGCTGCATTTTAGCATTACATGCTCCAGCTGATTGAGGGAGAAGCTCTGGTCCATTGAATAGGTAATTGCCTTGCTTCTCATCCCTGCTGATCCCTGTCCTAACATATACTGTGTTGGGCTAACCCCATATTAAATGTAACCGAGGACACAAATGAAGATGTATAAAATTATTAATTTGTGTATTAGCATTAGAACTTCAATGTGATGTACTTTATCTGTTGCAATCTGCTTCTTTCAGTGACATGGGACACTAAGTTGGCTGATGACGCTGCACCATCCACAAGTGGGGGAGACACAGGCCATCAGAGGAGAGAATCTGCTCCTCCTCCAGGCAGCAATATGTGCGAACAGCACTGCTCAAGAAGAGGAGGAGGATGAACATGAGCAGGGGCTGGTCGAAGAGGAGGACAAGGATGAAGAGGAGGGCATGGTTACCCCAATGCCTAAAAGATGGAAGGCCATTTCACTTCCGGGCATCACTGTTCCAGGCGCGGTGCGTCCATTGGGGCGTAGGGGCGAAGCCCCACTAAGCCCCATGGACCCACCACGTCGTCACTAGAAGCCAAACACAATTTTTTTTTAAAATCGCGCTATCTGCCGGCCGGGAAACCGGGAGACACCCGACCTTCCCGGAGTGCGCAGGGGGGGGGGGGGGGGAGGAGGATCGGGCTGCTGCAGCTGCGCAAGTGTATTTTTGGGCACAAACATGCCCGCGCATGCGCAGATCGTTTTCTTGTGAATTCCCCCTTAGAGAGAGGACCCGGGGGCGGGCCGCAGCCCCCGGGGTTACACAGGGCGACTGGGCGAGGAGTCATGGTGCCCCCCAGCCAATCCTGGCGCAGGATTGGCTGGTCACTACATAGCCCGGTTACATAACCCCTGACGGATAGCACGGCCGACTTTGGTGCTGGGAAACCAGGTTCGAGCCTCTTATCAAACCATATAAATGTATACATGACTTACTTTGGTGTTAAATAAATAGATATTTTAAAAAACAAATAAAAATGATGTTCCCACTAAGGTGTGAAATTGGTGTCGAATAAATACATGTTTTTAAAAACAATTAATATTAATCATGTATCATTGGTGCTGGAGTACAAGGTTCGAGACTGGTATTAAACACTGACAAGCTGTGTGCAAGTTATATGGTCATAAAAATACATGAATGATGGATGCAGGATGGGTGGATGGATGGATGATGGATGAATGATGGGTGGCTGAATGGATGGGTGGATGCATGAATGAATTATGGATGCAGGATGGATGCAGGATGGGTGGATGAATGAATGATGGATGCAGGATGGATGCAGGGTGCATGAATGAATGATGGATGGATGGATGCAGGAATGGATGCAGGATGGATGATGGATGGGTGGATGGGTGGGTGGATGGGTGGATGGATGCATGAATGAATGATGGATGCTGGATGGGTGGATGGATGGGTGGATGAATGAATGATGGATGCAGGATGGATGGGTGGATAGATGGGTGCATGAATGAATGATGGATGCAGGATGGATGGGTGGATGGATGGATGGATGGGTGCATGAATGAATGATGGATGCAGGATGGGTGGATGGATGGGTGGATGGGTGGACACACGAATGGATGCAGGATGAATGATGGGTGGGTGGATGGATGGGTGGACACATGAATGGATGCAGGATGGATGATGGATGGGTGGATGGGTGGATGGATGGGTGGATGGATGGGTGGATGGATGGGTGGATGGATGCATGAATGAATGATGGATGGATGGGTGGATGGATGGATGGGTGGATGCATGAATGAATGATCGATGCAGGATGGATGGATGGGTGAATGCATGAATGAATGATGGATGCTGGATGGATGGGTGGATGCATGAATGAATGATAGATGCAGGATGGATGCAGAATTGGTGGATGGATGGGTGGGTGGATGGATGGGTGGATGCATGAATGATGTATGGATGGATGCAAGGTGGTTCGGGCTCGCTCGCTGCGCTCGCTCGCTGCGCTCGCTGCGGTGCAATATGCAAATTAGTTTACGCCCCCACCACTTTCAAATGTCACCAGCCGCCCCTGCACTGTTCCTCCTATTTCACTTTGGAGGATTGCCCAGCACTCACCCAAAAAACCACAGAGAGTACGAAAGGCCTATGTCACCATCACCTAAACATAGATCTGACATTTCAGTTTGATGTGTAGTTTCTCGTGCAGGCTCCTTCGATTAAGGTGCATCTCAGGCCTACACTCAAAGATCTGAGGAAAAGAACACCCCTGGTGAGGTACAGGTATCCCCATGCATGAATATCCTCCAGACAACCTCCCAGGTACCACCCCTCCAGAATGCTGGTCGACCTGCTGGTCATGTCAGAGGACATCGCAAGGAGGGAGTGGCATGGGCTGATATGGGCCATTGGGAGGATGACTTTTTTTAACAGCAGAGTTCTGTATGGCAGGATATTCGTGCATTAGATTCTGCTCGCTCTGAAATTTCAGGCTCACATCAGGCTCACATCACATCCCTCTCATGATTGACAGGCAGAACTTTGCCTTGGATGATGTGAAATGTTGCCAAGGCATTACAAATATGTACCAAAGTCAGTTAAACAACTCGAAAAAGGAAGAGAGTGCAAGACACCATGCCTTGCCTTTGAAGACGATGGAAGGAATGTTGATAATGTGGCAATGTCTATCTTCACAGACAACACATGCAGAAGAATCTACACAGCCACCTGCCCCACCAACACAGCCACCTGCCCCACCAACACAGCCACCTGCACCATCAGCACAGCCACCTGCACCACCAGCACAGCCACCTGCACCGCTTCCACACCTGCACAGCCACCTGCCCCACCAACACAGCCACCTGCCACACCAGCACAGCCACATGCACCACCTGCACAGCCACCTGCACCACCTGCACAGCCACCTGCCCAAACACCCAGAACATGCTCCCAGTCACTAAAGACCTGATTTAAATCTTGGGGAACTGCTTACTCTGTCACAGCAGTGACAGAGATCCGATCTGCCGAAATATAAATCTGGTTATAACCATGGGATTTGTATTTCGGCCAACGGGATGGCTGTCACCATTGTGACGGAGTAACCCATCCACCAAGATCTAAATCAGGCCCTAAGATCTTCATCACCTAATTGCGGAGAGACTGGAGTGTTATGAAATAAACCTCATATTTAAAGTATTCACCATGTTTTGCTCATAAAAATATGTGCAGTTTGAACAACCTCAAACCTATGTTGACTTTGATGACTTTTTTGTAGAGTTTTCTCTGGTCGTGGGAGATATCTCTCCATGTATGTTTTACTGCTTGGTACATTTAGAACAGTAAGTTAATTTAATGTACAAACCAAAATATTGAAAGCATATGCTAAATACTAAGGCATTTACATGTCACCACATTGAATGGTACAAAAATGCACAGAGGTTCTATAAAAATTACTTTTTTATATATATCTTTTAGAACACAGAACATAAATTGTACAGTTTTGTCAAAATAAATCATTCTCATAGGAAATGGGAGAAAGGAACACAAAAAAACTATTCAGGTAGAATGTGAACGGTAACTTGGAGGTGGTTGAGCAAAAAAAACTAAAAAGGCAGGAAGTGTCAGGGGAACCAGTCTGTATACAAAGAGACAATCTAATAAGTCTAATGTCAAACCGTAGTCCACGGTCAAATATAATAATAATATCAGACCCCAAGCCATATGTAGTCTTGAAACCAGAGTCCATGCCTGGGAAAAAAGTCACTGGCCATCCTCGCTCCAGGTTTTGCAATGATATTTAAATCCTTCACAGATGCGGACAATATTTGACTGGCCCGTGCAGGACAAGACACCCCATGGGAAGAGACAACACGGGGGTAGGAGGAAAAGCTTTGAGGACAGACAAACTTGGAGATGGGACAACAGTAGGTGGGGTGTGTTTGGGAGCCAAAGTAGACAATATAGCAGTAGTCAAGCCTGTGATTGTGGCATTTAATGATTACAAGTGCCCACAGACTGACATTATGGGGCATCCAAACCCAGCCGCGGGCGGGAGGGGAGTACCTGCTGGAGCGGTGACGTGGGGAGGGGGAGGGGCAGGGTGGGGGTTAGTAATGTATGGATAATGGAGGTTTGCAGGTAAGTAAACATTTAAGAAAATCAAACGAATTTCGTTGCGCGCACTGCTTCCCCTAATGCAATGCAGTGCGCGCAACAAAATTCGTTTAATTTATTTAAATGTTCACTTACCTGCATACCTCCATTATCCATACATTACTAACCCCCTCCCCACGTCTCCGCCCCGGCAGGTACTCCCCTACCGACCGCGGCTGTCCAAACCTCTCCCATTAAGTGATGGATGTTTCCAAGAGAACACTCCCTGAGCATCTACTAGTGACATCATCACCTTCTTGAGTGCAGTCACAGGAACAGACTCACATGGAAGGGATTGGGCATAACTAGTGGAGTGTGGGGTGTTGGGGGTAGGTGTGTCCTGCAACTCATGATCTTGTAGAGGGGCATTGGGCAGAGAAGTACTTTCAGAGAGTGCATCAGATGCCCTGATCAAATGGGGGCCTCAGGAGTTAAGAAGGGGCTGGGACAGGCCCAGATGGTGTTGGGCCTGTTTTAGGGACACCACTTCAACTTTCTCTCCTTGTAGGCTAGGAGGAGAACCAACTTTTCCTCCACTTGGTTTGTGGTGTTCACATCCACTCCCCCATAGGAGGTTTCCACCGGAGTCATTAGGTTGTTGACTGTGTAATTCTCCGGATGGGATTAATACCTCTAATGGTTGCCGCTTCCTCCTCCTCCTCACCTGTTGTGTCAAGCCTATGTGCTCTCCTCTAAGCCAAGGGTCTTCCTTGCTGCCCCTGGTCCTGCTCGGATGCTGCTTGGTCTGCCCAATCCACTGCAAAATAAAAAAAAACACAAATATATATGTGGCTAAAATATTACCCAAATACTATAACCAAGTTACATATTACAGGCATTGTAATTGCTTGGCTAAAGAAATTGGTATCCTCTGCAGTTGCATATAAATGATGTGAATTAGATGTATTTGAATTAACTAATTTACAATAGAGATAAGAGAAGTCGCATTTCAAGTATGTTCAAGTTATTTACAGCATTTGGAAATGTTTTTGTTAACACATAACTCAAGGGTAATCCAGTATATAAACTAGATATAGAAACTGTTTCCTTTAAAATAAAAAAGTATTTCAGCAGCATTCTACAAGGCATAGAAAATGAGCAACATACTACCAGGCATAGCAAATGACTTAGTACTGCTATATGTAAGTTGTTGAATTAATTGCATCACATTCTTCATAAAACGTGGGCACTACCTAAACTATGGATATGTATGTATAACATGAAGTAAAGCAAAGTTACAGAATGTCAGCTTTTATGATATTACAAACAATAATTAGAAGTCAAAACAAACACAACAACTAAAAAAACATGCTTGTTGGGACATAATAACACCACAGACTTTCATACTACTAATAAGCATGCTAAAGAGAAAAAGTCAGCCTAAATTCAAAGTTTACAAGGCCCTTGTGTGAGTATTTATGCCGGTTCGAGTATTTTTGTAGAAAACTTGCACTTATATACATATTGTGCCCACTGTTGAATGAGGATTAGAAGTCCCAGAATTCTTACAAAAAAAGCAGAACTGACTGTCATGCATAGACTTTGGAAACTTGGCACCTATGACTCAGGTTAAAGGTCACATACAACACATGATAGGATATCTCTCGCCCAAATCACATCAAACTATGTGACAAATAATAAGGGACTGTCTTTCTGGTGCTCAACCTCTTCCAGCAGATCATGGAAGGTCAGGCAGGCTCCTCTGGTACAGTGGGTCATGCGTGGGTGCTGTACATATGGCAGGGAGGACACACCCATAATTTCCTTAATGGCCTAAATGGCCTCAATAAGGATCCAGCAACACATATTCTCCCAGTGCTTACAGCACAGCTTTCCCTACGGTTGCAGACACCCAATGAACTGCAATGGGTGGTGATGTTCCTCCATATTTACGCCCACACTGCATTACTTAGCTGGGAATCTGGTCCCCATATAGCTGAGTATCCTTGGCAATGACACCCTTACTGATGATGTCTGAGTCAGTCTTGCTGAAGGCGTAAGGGCTTCACCTCAAGTTCTTCAGCAAAGTTGGGGGCAAGATTGGTGCAAGGGGCAACAGGATTGAGGGGATGCTTTTCTAAATTGAGGTTGGCTCAGAATGTATTCTGGCCAATTATTTGAGGTAGGTGGAGTTCTTCACCCCAACTACGCAGTCTCTGCTCTGTGTGCTGAGTAGAGGTGTCACACATGGGACAGAGCATTCACATACAGGGTAGAGCACCGCATATGGAAGGGAGACACTGTACATGTATATACACAATATGAAATGTGAGTATCTGTACAATGAAAAGCAAAGTAGAAAGGTAAAACACACACAATGCAGGTGTGGTGAAGTAAGCTAGGATGAAGTGTATGAAAAAAATTAAAAATAAGATTGTTAGGTATAAAACATGATTAATAGTTAAAAAAAAAGGATAATGTTTTAACTCAGGAGCACAGCATTCAAGTTACATACATTATGCAACATTAACAGAATTGTCTCAGGATGGAATTTATAGACCATGTGCTAAATGCCTACCAATCATCATTGACAAGAGACTGTCCAACCATATAAAAGCCATAACCCAACTTAAGCCCAAGAGAAAAAAAGGTAACCATCTGATCCTGCACCTGCATACTCTGACCTCTGTTTGGGACAACACCCCGGTTCCGTGGATTTAGACATTGGTGTGGGTTCGGAGGCATGAGTAAGCCCTGTATTTTTCTTAGTGCAGTTTGTGTGTGTGATATGTAAGAGAACAGCATATGTTTCTTTCCAATTACCACAACGTCGTTTGTTCTTTGTATAGGGAATATTAGTAACCCAAAAACATTAACATCACTTCAACTATGTATTGGGTGGGGTTCTATGGGAATACAATAACCTGCTATTCACATTTGAATGTTGGTGCATTGAACTAAGTTCATTTGTGTCACCCATGAGAGTGAAAACAAACCTTGTAGAGCTAAGCCAAATTCTTACTTTATGTGACAGTGTGAGAAGATGGGGAGAGAAAGCATGAGCAGCATCACCTGAAGGGAAAAACTGAATTACATTTAAATTGGCCTTTGTTGTACTTGGAGCATATTAATTATGCCTATCTACATGCTATATGTGCCAGGGTCATGTATGTTGCTTGGGTTGTAGTCATTTTGTATTATTGTGGAAAAGCCACTCACAACTATTAAGACAAGACCTGTATAAGGAATGAGTACTGACAAAGAAGCCAGATGCCCCCAACTTCACCAGCAACCAAATGACGTGCAAGAGGTGACTGCCAGAAAATGAAATTGTAGTGTGTGCTTCCAGGAAACACCATACACATCAGTGGTGCAGCCCCTGTCATGTTGATGGAAAGCCAGCGGTGTCCATTGCTGAAAAGGCGTGCAATTTGTTGAGGTGGCTGAAGCGCCACATGCGTACAATCAATAGCACATAAGGCATGAGGAAAGTGGGAAAGGGCATAAAAATCCCTAGCAATCCTTTTCTTTCCAGCCAGTGACTGTGGCATGCCTAGGTATCACTCTTCGGTCAATATATCTCAGGACCTGATGCAAGCATCTAGACTGGCTTGCCTGTGACATGCCTACAATCTCACAGTACACCCTCTGGAAAAATCCAGTGACAAAAAAATGGGGAGCACCTTCACATAGGTTGGGAGTGGCATGTAGTTTAAATCCAGCTCCTCCTCCAACTCAGAAACCATCTTTATGATTACTTCAGGTGGGAAGTGGATTCTGGAAATTACATCTTGCCTGGCAATCCCAAAGATATTACTCCTTTTCATATAAACCCTCTCTCTTCTCCTTCTCAAATCATGTATCTGCAAAAGATTGGGCAAACTCACAAACTCAATAAGCGATATAGTGAAAGCAGGGAAAGAGTTTGGGCCTGTTCCTTTTTTATGTATTCAGCCTGCCTGTGATTGGCAGTTGGTGTAATAAGATTCTGGTGGAGATGGGTGGGGGGCTTGGAGAACATCTGTAATTTAATTCCCAGGTGTCTGAGATGCGTTTCAAACAATGTTTGATATATGATTTCTGAATTTAGCTCTTAACGTATTAAAACATACACATTTTAATAGATTGAAAAACACCAAAATTCAGAAAGGGTTACTCAATATTAATTTTAGACAGTGAGTTGAACCTTTGTTAGAAAATATATAAAATAATAATATTTTTTAATTGGAAAATACAAAATTATTTTTCTATGTAATTTATTGCAATATAACTATTAGCAAAAACATTATAAACAATATACCTAATTAAAATAATGATTCTAATCACTTTTAAGACTATTATATGCATGTTAAGCTTTACAACAAATAAACGTGAGGTTGTTTCAGTACCAGCGTACCAGCATGTAAGGGCCTTGACTTACTATATTAGTTATTTTGTTTAGTAGTAAGTATATAAGTGCAGTGCATAAGTTTCAATGCTATTATTCCTACTTTACTTGAGGATGTGTGACAGGTATCTCTACACCCCTCCCTAAACACTTCCTTTCTCCTACCTATTTCCCTTACATTTAGTAGTGAGTTTGTCCCTTTTTTCTCACCACTCCCTGTGTGTCTCACTCGTTTACTACTAGAATTTTGACTTCATATGTGCATAGATTCAGCGGTCGGGCAGAGAACTCTGCACATAATAAGATAGGACAGGTGGAGACAGCTGAGTCTCTGCCACAAATGCAGCGTCTCAGCAGTCGTAAAATTACTAGTAGTAAAGTTACACTTGTAGTTTGTGAATATCAAAATAGTAGTAAACTTATTACAACGTGTAAGTTTAGCTTGGTGAATAGGGCCCTTTGATCCAAAAGGCTTCAACATTGATTAAAGCTATAGAATTCCTATTTTGAATGTCAGCAGGCAAAATCAATGGTGGTACACAAACAGTGCTATTCGCATTCTGTGTAATTAAGACATCTGTCCTACCATTATTGGAACCAGATTTATCTTTAATGTATATTTTTAACCACCTCCTTCTTTAGGCACAACACATAGATAGAAAAAGGTCACTGAATATGGTGATGGTCTGAGCTATAGAGACCTCATATTTCAAATCTATTTTGCCAACATAGTCTTGGTGTGGAAGTAACAGACTTGTTTGTTTCTTTTCTAACACAACCTGAAAGTTCTCATAATAAAAAGACAAGTTAATTGCAAAACCAGTAACATTAGTCATCATTACTAAACTACATTCATTTAAAGAACATATGTGAGCTTGTTGTTTAGGTTTAAAAACAATTGATACAATAATCAGAATGTATTTGTTTCTACTGCCCAATCAATATTAGGATGCATGGTTAACCATGACATACCCATTTTTACATGACACTAAAATGTATCAATTAAATCAAAACAAATCTTTTGAGGGCCGTGGTTTGAGCGCCGACGGGAATGGCAGCGGGCTGATCTCGCTCCGGACCAAGATCAAAATGCTTGAAAGGGGCGGGTGATGGAGTGGCTTCCCGGCGGATTTTGGCAGTGAATTCGATCATCGGAGGGTCCACTGATTCTAGGGACACCTTTTTCTTGTGGCAGTGATCCCAAAATCGCCTGGAATTCATTTTTGATATGCGACGCCCTCCCTGAGTGGATCGCGGCTGCCATCTTGTTTGCATCGCGGCTTCGCCTTAGCTCTGCAGTCGGTACTGTGCAAGTACACCGCTTTTCCCTGAAATATGTGAAGTGGACT
The DNA here is from genome assembly GCF_964261635.1 of Lissotriton helveticus. Taxonomy (NCBI): domain Eukaryota; kingdom Metazoa; phylum Chordata; class Amphibia; order Caudata; family Salamandridae; genus Lissotriton; species Lissotriton helveticus. The sequence continues at coordinate 1,937,842,575 of NC_136067.1, forward strand.
GTGGCACCTCAACTATTACAACTTCACTCTGAAATTTCCTATAATTCAACCACACTATGCGGCGCGTTTTATACAAATATCGCGACCGCCATCTTGTGTTCCCACAAAATGCCTGATCTCTGGTGATGGTCCTCTTCTCACCATGTTTCGTTTTACCTCCTCTGAGGAGGTTGTATGCTTTAGTTAAAACGTTCTGCTGCTTTCCAGTGCTAATACTCAGACTATTGATATATACCTGTTTTTGCCTCTGCGATAATTTTTCTGACTGACTTCTGTCTACTTTGTAAATGGCCTCCCCAAAGTATTGCTCTACGCCAACATTTTCTGTCAGGAAATACAACTCTCCATAGGAACACCTTCTGTGCAACATTCTGTCCTACCAGCTATAATTTTAAATAGCCTCTACTCTATGCTGACTTCTAGTAAGCTATGCCTCATTGAAATAAGCCAGTGCTGTGAGGTTCTGTAATTCTCGAGACTGACTCCATTTTATATTGTGCCACCATTTTGTGTTGCCCTCACGTAGGCCTGTGAAGGTAGCCTGGCGAACAAAGTGGCCTGACCTTCTTAGTCCATGTATACATTAACTTGGTTTCTTTCTGACTCTGGAATGAACTGTAAGAAACTGACCTCTTCACCTGAAACTGACCTCGCAAAGCCAATTTCCCTGATCGATCTTTGTCTGAGATTGCCAATCAATGTTCAGGACATCGTTAACTTTTAGTTTCCTTGCATATGCCTTATCTTGTTCATCATCTATTACTGTTTCTTTTATATGTTTCTTCATTACATGGGTTATGCTTTCAATTATAGGTTTGTCCGGCTTTTGGAGATTGAATTTGGGACATTCCTAATGATTAACTTTTGGGTTGGGATACTGTACATGTAATCATGCCATGCCCTGCAGTGCCATCTAAATCAGATTAACCTTTGTGAACTATGTAATTATAATGTTTTGTCCATATCCTGCTAAAACCCCAAAGGCTACTCACCTGCTGACCCTCCAGATTTTCCATTTGTTTAGGAATGTAATTGGTACAACTTCCTTACATGCCTGGGGCAGGATAAAGAGTATATAAGACGTGAAGTAAGACCATTCTAGCCGACTGCCTCATTCAGTTACTAAGGCTTCTGTGTGACGTAGTCTCACCTCACTTAAGGTTAATAAAAATGTTCTTTTATATTTCAGCTTCATGCCCAAATTCTTTATTATTTGTTTGAATGGACTAAGTATCAATGAGAAGGAGTTCAGATTTCTTCAGCTGATAGAGTCAGTTGTTATGTTCCAGCTGTGTTGACGGGAAGGACTGAAGTTTGAAGGCTGTTCTATGATTCTTAGTGTGTTTCCTTTACTCTGCGCATTTGTGGCCCCACAGGCACTGACTCACAATTTTGGCAATCCATGTCCCACACTCTTCATGCATGTTCTAGATCTAACCTCATAGTGTGTGGTGACTCTAATAAGGTCATGGATCCCTTCACAGAAAGGAAATCTTCCACTAAGTACATTCCCCCTGAGGAGTTCAGATTTCTTCAAATGGCGCGGCCAACGCAGGCCTCATCAGAGAAGTGGCTATCTGAGGGAGTGATCTTGTCAGAGGACAGAAATCTACTGAGGAGGACAGGACAGGACTCTACTAAGGGGGTACTCTGTGCACGGAGGTTCTAGGGATTCTTTGTCTCTGCAGCCCAGTATATTTCTGATCTTCCTGATTTTGATCCTCCACATGATGTCACTCCTGACTGAGAACCTTTTTGGCGTGAGTATTTAAAAAAAAAAAAAAAGACCGTTAGGTCATTTAGAACTTGGCAGTTAGAATTTGGACAACTATTTTTTTGGTATAGCTTTGGAATTTTGGAATTTGTGTTGGCCAACTTTGGATTTGTATAGGTTTGTATATGCGAATTGCAATTCGTGTAGGCAGGTAATGAGGAGACTTTTCTCTACTTTGTATAAGATTTGAACGGTGCAACGTACGGAGAGTACCTTAAGCACTATTTTGATTATAATATTTGCATATTCTGCAGTATTTTTGGCATACCTGTTTTCAAGCTCACATCAGAGAATGTGTTGCTTTTTTGGAAGGTACCATAGTGTGATGTGAAGTAAATTAGCCGGCTCCCCTAGAGGGAAAACCGAAATAGGTTTAGGTATAAATATATAGTTCTTCCTTGGTGATTCTGTATCCCCAGGGAATTAAAATATGGACATAATACATACAAGGATCCTCTGTTCTGTGCAATTTTATGAATGGAGATATGCAGAGCGATTTTTGGTGTTCTGTCAGCCAAAGCTAGTGAATTGAGTGTATCTTGGCTTCTTGGAAATAAAGGTCTGTGGGGCTGTTTTTTGCAGTTTTTTGGAACACTATTGAGAAGCGCTTCTTGTAAATATGACTTACAACTAGTATTTACAAATTGTTTGGTTTAAGTACAGTCTGTGGGCTGTCCTTTGTTTCTGTCTTGAGTATTGATCTGTGGGTTAAATGTGTGTTTAAATGTCTATGTGGTTTTCCCATTAGTGCAACTTCTGTAAGTAAATTGCGATGGTGCTATTTATGAAATAAATTACTAAAAGCGCGCTGTATTGTGTGTCCTGAGTGTTTGACCCCTTTCTGTTTATGTCTGAAATGAGCTCAATGTGTGTTTGTGGGTTTTTCTTGATGTTTTCAGTCTGTTATGCAAAATGTTAGTTAATTAATATTAATCAGAAATGAAAGAAAAATCCAGAAATGAACCATGTGATATGCTAAAATAGCTATATGTTGCTATTTAATTTATAGAGTAAGCAATTATGCACATGTACAATGCTTTAAAGATGAAATTAAAATTCACATTCACTAGGAATACAAAAGCCCTCAAAAACGAAATTGTGTGTTTTGCAAAAAATAAACTTACAGCATTTTCCTTAGATACATTGTTTTAGATATTAACAGGCAAACACATCATCTGAATACAATGGATTTTGCTCTATTGCACACACATTTTGAAACTTGAAATGTTTTAGTTTTAGTTTTAAATAGACAGCCACTGTGCCCACGTTTTCAACACCAAGAAACAGCTGTTGCTGCTGCTAAGCAAGCAACACGAAGCAATCACGAATAGACAGGAATGTTTACTCAGTCAGGACTTTCCCAGTTAAACACAGGTGAACCTTTGCATTTCAGAATAGTGTTTTAAAAAGGTTACAAAAATAAGGTTCATTATTTGTATTACAGGAAAACATTTCAATTAAGGGTTTCCTTTCTTTAAGCATTTTTTGGTAAGCACATTTTTGGTTCTAATATTAAAATAACTGTTCTTTTAAATAAAAGTGGCGCAAAAATGTGTCATGTTTCAACTTAGGCTTATGTGCTTAGGCTTGTGAATGAATGCGTCTAAATATGATAGGCAAGGGATGCAGCTTGCTATTATATGTGGAATTATTAAAAATGGTTTTATTTAAAGAAAAATGACTAATTATGGAGAATTTTTTTTTTTTTAAATAAGTGCTTTTAAAATCGTTTTTTAATATTTATAAAGCTTAATACTCATACTATGACCTCCTAGCATTAAAATTTAATTTAAGTTGTGTTGAACCGCAAAAATTAGAATATTTGCATATGGAATTTCACTTGGCGCAGTCGTAAAAAACTCATTTTTCTAAGGATTTACATGAGATATGTCTAATGTCCAATCTCTGCAATCTGTAAAGAACATTCTGAGGATGATTAATATGTAGCACAATTATAGGATATTTATTTTTAAGTGCCACAAATATCAAAGTCTAATTTGGGTAAATAGACTATTTAAACAGAATTTCTTTTCATTTAGAGTAGCTTTTAAAGTGCCTTAGGCTGCAGTAAATGCATACATTTAGGTATGATACAAATTTGCAGGTTGTTCTCATTTGGGGTTGCTCTTAATGGCTCAGTGAGCCAATGTGCCTGGTGCAGAGGTTTGAGTTTAATATCAGGGTTGAAGGTTTTAACTCTAGCTGGACCTACTGAGGCGTTCATCCATTTAAGGTTGATGAAATGAGTACCATTGCATAGGGTGGTAACAAGCATTTCTTCTAAAGCTGGTATGTTGTGTTGTTGTGTTCTGTGAATTATTCATAGTAGATGTTTTTGAGTCTGGGAATAGGAGTGGATGGTGGCACCTAAAGGGGGTAATATATATGGTATGTGGTTTTGGATAGGGTTGGTTATTGCAGTTAGAAAGAGTTGGGAAGGTTTTTTTTTTCTTTGACAGCTTCAGAGTGAGGAGCCGCGGAGTGCGCGAGGCAGATTTTGACCTTAAGGTCTGTCAGGTGGGGGTTAGGAGTAAGTGAAAACAGATGTTCTGCTGAGGTGTTATTCTTAGCTCTTGGAGGACTGTGCTAGGCTTTCATGTATGTTGAGATCTGCAGCCTATTAAATCAGGGCCTTGTCTCCAAGAAGTGCATTCCTGAGCGGCCTCGCTCAAAGCAGGGCCTAAAAGGGGGTGATACATTTGTGTTTCTGTTTTTGAAAAATGATGTCCATGTAAGTTGCTTTCATTTAACAGAACAAGAAATGTTGCATTAGTTTTAGAAGATGGTTGGTTACAGTTGATATTTTGTGTGTTATGTGAAGTGTCAGCAGTATGTTGAAGCAAGATGTGGTTTTTGTATGACTCCTTTGAAAAATAAATGTTTGTGTATTTTTCACGTTCTTGCGTTTTTGTCCTTCTATGAATTGTTCCTGTTGGTCCTGTGTGTCAGAAGCGACACAGTAAGTCGTATTTGACAGCCGATCTCCACTAACTGGTGATCTGCTGTCAAAAGGAGGGTGTGTAAAGTAAAACAAAGTGTAATTTTAATTTTAAGCCTGACAAATTAAGCAGGCCCGAATATTGGGTTTTGGGCTGCATGAAGTGCATGCGTCACTGCTCATTTACATGTGCTATTGTAATTTGTCTATGCTTTTTGTGCTTGGTATACAGCACATATATCTGATGGCTTGACATGTGTGTTTTTTAGTTTATGTATGTTTTTGTTTTATGTTGCTGCTTTTTATTCTAGTACAAGTTCCCCTGTGTTGTGAAGGGATTTGCATGACGATGCGTATCGCTGCACAACAGTTGGGTGGATTTGCTCTGATACTAAATTTCACAGATGTGATATTTTCATGCTGTGAACAAGACAGACAACACTTCACCAGTGTTTGTCAATTTGGCTATAATAGTATTGAAGAAAAATAAAAGAGATATACAGGATCAAAGTGTGTCACCTGCAGTTAGTCACGTTACTGCCCCTTCCCTCAAGGAACAGGCAGCCTGAGATTTATGTTTCCTTGATTGGACCTAAGGATGAAATTATAGATCTGTGACTCTTGTACAAGGTGACCTAATTTCTATATTGCATTAGTCTGCATCCTAAGTAGTGTATGGCTATGTTCCTCAAAGGAAACCAGGTTTCATTTTTTCCTGAAGAAGGAACTGGAACATTAGCTGAGATTACCGTATATGGTGTAGCGGCCAGCGGTAGAGTTCAAATTTGTGTACTATTTTGACTTTTATGTATCACCCATACTCTTGGTGTTGTGTCACAAACTTGACTATCACCTGAATAATTTCGTGTTCTTCCTATAGATTTTTCTTTTGCTGCTTCTCCCCTTGATCGATGTTGCATTGTGCCTAGTTATTGGGGAATTTAGCTGTGTCCTAGTCCCATTTTCCTTTTCCATATTCCTTTCACCGGTCAGCCCATTTATTGTTATTTGTGTATTGTTCAGGTTCACACTTCCAGACTGCAGTAATGTACCAGGGACCCCCATATTATGTATAATTCCCTTTTGTATGACCAGACTGGTTTTCAAGAATTTTCTTCAGGCCTACTTTGATGTTTTCCAGTCTGACTGTCAGGGTAGTGATGGACTGGTTAACTGACTTGATACTATAGTAAGACAAGTTTTCCACCTCAATAGGAGATACCTTACGTTTATTTCATCAAACATGGCATAATTACAATGCCTATTTTAGTTGGTTTTTACCTTTTTGTTCCTGCTGTTTTTTTGGTGGGATCAGATGGGTTTTAAATAGTGGAAATACTAGGACTCTCTAGTTCTTGTCTTTTGTTCCCACATTTTGATCATTAGCCTGTATTGCATCATGCACCTAATACACCATTGTTAAAAGGAGGTATCTGTATGCCTCTGATAAGTTGTTTCATACGTTTCCCTTTTTGATATGTTCTAGATAAGAATTGTAGGAGCACATAGATGTAGTATTTCAAGAAATGTTTACCCCATTATACAATGCTATTGTGTGTGAAGACATTAATGCAGATAGAATTCCCCTGTAGCTATCTACCCTTAGATGACAGAAGATAATAGAAAGTACCCAAATGAAAAAGCCAGAAGCACTGTCTTGGCCTTTGTATCCTATGAGAGTAACAGTGCATTCTAGAGTAATCCCATGGCGTATGGCCACTCCCTCAAAGATTGCAGGCCACCTGCTTGCAGTCACCTTGTTAAATACTAGGAATTGTTTTTCTTTACTTGAAAGAAAACTAACAACTGTGTCACATTTCCTACATCACTAGGTTCTGCGGGATCTTCCAGAGTCAAAGGAAGAATGATACGCTGCAGAACGGTGATCAAGACGAATCCTAACTCCCATCAATGATAGCTACAGATGAGAGGCGGACGTCTTGGCCCTACAGTCTCAACACCCAGAAAGTAACAAAGCTGGACAGCGATTGCCGGTGCTTCATCAACTGCATCTCCAGAGTATTGTGCTTGCTTCATTAGAAGGCGGTGGACTCCAGAGAAGAAGGAGGCCTGTTTAACGCAGAACATGAGTTTCAGTGCAAAAGAGCGAAAGAGAAGGATCCCTGTTGTTTTGAGCTTCAGTTTTCTACCTGTCATGTGCTGGTAACCTCTGACAGTGTGCAGTCCCTTGAGCCCCTTGGCCTGAGTTTTGGCCTCCCCCCTTTTCCTTTGCTCCAACGGAATGGCAGTGCACCGGAGGATCTACGGTTGGCAAAAGGCACTATATTTGTGGTACTCATGAAACAGCGGCCCGAGCGTCCTCTGACACTGAATAGTGAGTGTTGGAGCCTGAAAATGTTGCTGAGCGTGAAAGTCTGTTGCTCTTTCTCGATTAATAGTACTTGGGTCTGCACGATGTGATCTGCACCCATGACCACCGAAGAGCATGGTATCTGTAGTGCCTGCCGCAGAGGAAAGATATTAGTGCACTGCCTTGAGACATTGAGACTTTCGAGTGAGCTGTGGGTGTTTGCCAGGAGGGCACTCCAACTAAGCAGTACTATTTTCATGAAGAGGCCTGAATCGAGAGGCCCAATGCGGAAGAAGACAATGGAAGCAGATTTGATGGACGATAGAAGCCTGCCAGAGAAGCTTTGAACGGACTTTGGGCACAGTTGCACAAGCGGTTCCAGTACAATTGTATAAAGTAAATGTTAATTAAGTTCTCATTTGACTGAATTGCCATGGAAGAGGAAGTGGCTCCGCCTCTAGCATCCAAAAATGGTCCACCAGAAGTGAGTCTTTGTGCTACTATGTGTGTTTGGAGACCTGTCCCGAGAGAAGTAGAGAATAATAAGATGATGTTACAGCAACACCTTGACGTCCTAATAAATATAGATATAGACCTAGATTCAGATTAACATGAGTCTTAGGTTATTGCCTACGTAATGGCAAAAGGAGGGTCTGACGTTCTGTAATTCTCGAGACTGACTCCATTTTATATTGTGCCACTATTTTGTGTTGCCCTCACGTAGGCCTGTGAAGGTAGCCTGGCGAACAAAGTGGCCTGGCCTTCTTAGTCCATGTATACATTAACTTGGTTTCTTTCTGACTCTGGAATGAACTGTAAGAAACTGACCTCTTCACCTGAAACTGACCTCGCAAAGCCAATTTCCCTGATCGATCTTTGTCTGAGATTGCCAATCAATGTTCAGGACATCGTTAACTTTTAGTTTCCTTGCATATGCCTTATCTTGTTCATCATCTATTACTGTTTCTTTTTTATGTTTCTTCATTACATGGGTTATGCTTTCAATTATAGGTTTGTCCGGCTTTTGGAGATTGAATTTGGGACATTCCTAATGATTAACTTTTGGGTTGGGATACTGTACATGTAATCATGCCATGCCCTGCAGTGCCATCTAAATCAGATTAACCTTTGTGAACTATGTAATTATAATGTTTTGTCCATATCCTGCTAAAACTCCAAAGGCTACTCACCTGCTGACCCTCCAGATTTTCCATTTGTTTAGGAATGTAATTGGTACAACTCCCTTACATGCCTGGGGCAGGATAAAGAGTATATAAGACGTGAAGTAAGACCATTTTAGCAGACTGCCTCATTCAGTTACTAAGGCTTCTGTGTGACGTAGTCTCACCTCATTTAAGGTTAATAAAAAATTTCTTTTATATTTCAGCTTCATGCCCAAATTCTTTATTATTTGTTTGAATGGACTAAGTATCAATGAGAAGGAGTTCAGATTTCTTCAGCTGATAGAGTCAGTTGTTATGTTCCAGCTGTGTTGACGGGAAGGACTGAAGTTTGAAAGCTGTTCTATGATTCTTAGTGTGTTTCCTTTACTCTGCGCATTTGTGGCCCCACAGGCACTGACTCACAATTTTGGCAATCCATGTCCCACACTCTTCATGCATGTTCTAGATCTAACCTCATAGTGTGTGGTGACTCTAATAAGGTCATGGATCCCTTCACAGAAAGGAAATCTTCCACTAAGTACATTCCCAATAAAATGCAAAAAACCTTTGCTAGGACCATTTCTGCGAGAGGCCTAGTGGATGAATGGAGAATATTCAATCCTGATAGTTTAGAGTATACATTTTATTCCCCTACTCACAATTCTACCTCTAGAATCGCTTATATATTTTTAAGCCTGCACCTCCTTTCCAACATTCTACATGCAGAGATCGGCCCCATTCTTATTTCTGATCACGCTCCTGTTCTGATTAGTTTAGAACTTCGTTCCTCATCCTCTAGATATCTACGTTAGCATTTTAACAATTATCTTCTCAAAGAACCCACCTTTCTTAGCCGCTTTAATGATTTTGTATCTGAATTCTTTCTCCTCAACTCTGGATGTCCTTCCATACTGTCTGGTATTCCTTTAAAACTGGAAGCCGCTTCACCACAGCTACTGACCGGAGCTGCCAGGGGGACTACAAGCCCCAAGAGAACCTGCTGCGCCAGGAGGCGCAGATGTCAGTTTTCCCGTGCCGGAGGGGTTTAAAGCACTCGCGGCACCCGCATCCGCGGGAGCCGCTTCACCACAGCAACTGACCGGAGCTACCAGGGGGGACTACAAGCCCCAAGAGACCCTGCTGCACCAGGAGGCGCCGACGCCAGTTTTCCCACACCGGAGGGGTTTAAAGCACTCGCGGCACCCGCATCCGCGGTAGCTGCTTCACCACAGTTACTGACCGGAGCTGCCAGGGGGACTACATGCCCCAAGAGACCCTGCTGCGCCAGGAGGCGCTGACGCCAGTTTTCCCGCGCCGGAGGGGTTTAAAGCACTCATGGCACCCGCATCCGTGAGACGCGCTTGGGCAGCGCCCGGGCGAAGGACGGGCCAAGGGCAGGTCCATCCTTGCCCGCCTGTCCCCGGATGAGGCTGGGCAGGGCCACCCCCCAAAACTCATTGGCTCGAAAAAAAAAAAAAAAAAAAGCTGGTTACAGAATGAGGGACTCCGTGTAGTTGGATAACCGTTTTTGTGACCCGGTTGTTACATGGATGTGATCATCCACAGCATTCCCCTGAAGAAGGGCTATCCATTAGCTCGAAATGCATTGGGATCGTTAATTTTGGATGATATATGTTGGAACATGTTTGTGAAACTACTTTTCAAACATCCATGAAGTACTCATGAAGCCAATGAGTTTTGATTGAAAACGTGGAATCTTTCAACCTTGCGAATTTTATTTCATGATGAACTGTGCATAAACATTAAGACTTTTCAGTCACTCGAGCGCTGTGCACCGGGGAGCCTTCCTCCAAGTTGGGGAAGCCTTGTAGTAGTCTTGTGGTACTCACCTTGTTTTGATAGCCAGGACCCCTCTGATGCCGCTGCTACTCATCGATACCACCTAAACAAAAGAAGGGAACACAACTACACCAGAGGGGAGGAGCTATAACCCTACAGAAACTGACTCTATTTTGCAGGACAGTGGGTGGAGGCCGATAAAAGCAAGGACCGACTGTAAAGGGGTGTCCTATTTCTACCCAGAAGATGCCGACAGCTATGTGGATTGCATTGAGAGGAAACCGAGGCCGCAATTTCACAGAGGACTGGGGAGGACCTGGAAGAGAAGCTCGTGTCCGTTGAGCAACGAGATGCAGAGAAGGAGACTGGATAGGACCTGAAAGTGTGGCGTAAGAACTGGTAGGAGCCACCAGCCTCTTAGACGCCACAACTCAGGAGAGTCGTGGCTCCTCAGGTGAGTGACCTGGGTGAAGCCTCCTGCATTAGGAAGGGGGAGGTTATAACTAGAATCCTAGTTACCTAGTTAAGTGCACTTATCATTATACCTTAGCCCTGCCTTCTTTTGGTGTGATTATGGCACATTATTCTTTTTTTTTATTTGCTTAACTAAAGCTCACCTGCATTACAAAGACGGAGGCAAAATTGTGTTATGTTGACTAGAAAATATCTAGGGTGAATGTGAGAGTGACAATCATATTTCCTAGTTGGTTGGGATTTAAAAGGGAAAGACTTTATTTTTCCAATACAGTCTAAAGACTAAACCAGAATCTCTCTTTACGGTGGGAACACACTTGCCGTCAGTTTTCTCACCTTCCCTTCCCTATTGGTATTAATCACAGAATTGAAATATTACACATACTTATCAGTACCTTTTCCGGTTGTTCCAAGGACGCTGGAGGCAACCATCTTGAGACCCTGGGAACACAAAAAGGAGAAGATCAAACCAGAGCTGCAGCATTCCTCCGCGCTTTTCGTCATTGATAGATCTGGATAAGGAATAATCGATAGGCTAACATTAAGGCTGACATTAACAAGATCCTTATTCATGCTGCGAGGGTTGCTTGTAAACTAATTAATGTCACCATGCGGAAAACAGAAAAGCCTCTGAAGGCATATAGCTGACCTTCCCTCCACACTGCGGCTATCTGGTTGCGCTGACCGGGATAAAGTCACAAGTTCAGACCAACCACGATGGAGTGCAGGATGGGCAGAGGACCGAGGTCGGCCTACTGGGAGATGTACCTTAGTGTCCTGGTTGCTGAGATGCGAGTTTCGGCATCAGGTTTCGTCAACTGCATTGCCCTTTGGCAGTTATATATTAAGCCATGCTCCAGATTGGAGTGCTTTAAAAAGTATTGAAAGTTCTCCTGGGGTCATGCATTTAATGACCAGGAGACATTACTGCTTTTTTTGAAGTTGTTTGGGGGCTATTGCACTTCCTGCAGCACCCCACAACATAAGAAAATGCTTGGTGGTTGTTGGAAGGTGGTTAATTAGTAGGTGCTGGTTGGTACCTACAATGTGTAATAACACAACAATCACAAATAAGGTCTAGTCAAGTTCTAAATAAGTTAATCCTTGCTCAAACTTGGTAGCTTGGCTGTGAGCAGATAGGCTTCAGGCCTCAAAAAATCATTAACATGTTACTAGACCTACAGGTCTAGTGACTTACATAATATACTCAACCTATTTGTAATGCTCTTGACCCATAAACTGGTTTCAAATGATGTGATCGTGGAAAAATAATCTAATTCATTGAGCCGCCATTTTCTTCTTTATCACATATGAGGTCACCTTCAAATGTATGAGTTCAGCATGTCTGCTGTACAAAACACTCTTTTGTTGGCTTTAATAGACTAAACATTTTTTCCATATATAATACAAATCTAGCCACATATAGGATACACATGACCCCTGGCTAGACTCTTAGTTTATTAAAAACATTTTCATCAAGGTGGGGGCAGGAATGTTTCTCAAATCATTTTTAAAAACTATCACTTTTAATAAATACATAACTAAAGCATGAAGTGGTAACAAACTGTCATTTGTAATCAGCAGATTTGACACTGAAATGGCCACTAAATTTGTTTTAAAACAATAAAATGTACAATGTTTGGAAATAAAGTTTCCGCAAATATTTGTCATTTGTGCATCACAAAGTAAAGTGTCCCAGTTTGTTTTGACCCTATTTAACTCTTTGTTTGCATCACACTTCTGAATTACAAAAAAAATTGTATTTGTAATTCCTGATATATTTTGAAATATTTGTAACATTAATTTACAGGGTATTTCTTTAAATGCTATGTGTTAGAGAAAAATAACTAACATCTTCAGATAGCTCACTTAACAAAAACCTCTAACTCTAGTAAGAGAGAGAAAAATAAACCTAACTTTCCAAGCAGCAATTAGTTAAAAGACAAACTGACATTTGACCTCTTTTCTTGAACAGGAACACCTGTTCCTTTCAAGCCTAAGTGTACTCACCAGAGGGGACAAGTAGGTGCTAAAAATAGCTCGACCTGATAAAACTTTACAAGTAATTGTGAGTGGACGAGTAGATTTTTCGAGGCCTGGGCTTAACTTAGTAGACAGGTGTATAAAGCATTTAAAAACTCCAATACATTAAATAAGTAAGAAACACAATAAAAATACAACACCAATTTATAAAAATAGGAAATATTTTTATGATTAAAATGACACCAAATATGACAAAAATCCAATGTAGGGAACCAGAGATATGAATTTGTAAAGATTAAAGGGTCTACTACAATGGCGGGCGGACAAAGTCCGCCCACCATCGTAACAGAATGCGGGACCGTACACAAGGGATGCAGGACCAAGGCGTGCGGCGGTCCTGCACCTGCAATCAGGATGCCACCGCCACCATGGCGATGGCATCCTCCATTCTCAGCATTGTGGCGGGAGGTGCTCACAGCACCGCCCGCCACAATGCTGGGAATGCACATCGTGCATTGGCATGCACAAGGTGACAGGCACTGCATGGTGCCTGCCACTTTGTCCATGCCAATGCAGGGGGGTACCTTTGTGCACCCCCCACACCCTAAACTTCCTGGGGGCCCAGTATAGGCCCCCAAAGGCAAGGACTGCATGCCTTTCCATGGCGGCAATGCTGCCATGGAAAGGCACATATCCACCTGCATGCTCATATGGATGGCGGTGTCTTGCAGACACCACCACCATGTTAGACCCCTTTTCAGCCCAGTCGACTTGTTGACAGGCAGAAAAGCGGCGGACAGTCTTCCCGAATATGGCAGGCGGTCATTCATGCAAGGATGGTGGGCGGATCGCCCCAGCCGGGCTGGCGGTGGCGGCGATCCGCCCACCATCCTAAAAGGCCCCTAAGTACTTTCTAGTGCTTAATAATCAAAAGCAGCAACTTGGGCCATCTTGCCGCGCTGACCGGGAAAAAGTCAAAGTTTCTGGTTGACCGTGATGGAGAGCAGGTCGGATACAATGAGTGTTAGGACCCAGTCAAGTTTTTATCTTCTGACTTGGTCACTTCTTTTGGAGGTTTTTCTCTCGACGTCGAGCAGGTCTCCTCATCAGGCCGGCTTGCAGTTCGAGGACAGTGGCTTGGCTCAGCATGATCCCTTGGTCAACTCTTGGAAGTCTTGTCGATGATGAAAAGCTCTGAAGCTTCAGAGGGGCAAACCTGGATCTCAGGCCGAGTCACGGTTCGATGTCGCCAGCTTGATTCTCGAAGATGGCCCGGTCAACCTATGGAGCTTTTTGAAAAACATTCTCCAAATGATTCCAAACTTCTGGATCTTCTTCTTGAAGGTTCCGAAATCTCTAAGGTGCTACTTGGAAGTTGGGACTACAAGACCCTCAATGCACCTGGCCAAATCCTTAAAAGTCTACTGGACTCTGTCCAGCTGGGTTCTTATTGGTGGATATTGTAAAGGCTTAGCTCTTTTAACCTGTTGCTGTTAGGGTGTCCACTCCTCAAAATGTTAGAGTCATGCAAAGTACTTCTTTTGATGAAGCCTCAAAATGTGCAGAAGGTGCAGTGTTTCTGAGTGCAGTCCTCTATTTGTGCAGGCTGGGGGTTTGTTATTGTTATTTTAATTTTATAAGGCGCACAGCTACCCTAGGGTTTCCCGATGCCACCTGAAAAGTGCAAAAAGAAAAAAAGAAAAAGAAGGGGAACTACATATTAAATAGCCAAGTTGTTATGCCTCTCCGGAAGATCTCATAAGAAGGTTCACTTCGGAGACCTGCCGGAGGGGAGTTCCATAAAGAAGGACCCAGTTGGGAAAAAGAGCGATCGCCCATACGCACTAGTCTCATCATAGGAATGACAGACTTAGCCTGAGTAGCTGAACGAAGTGTGCGGGAAGGAACATAAGGGTGAACAAGGGTCATCAAATAGGGAGGAGCCTTACCAGATTTTATCTTAAACATAAGACTCAAAGCCTTAAACTTAATGCTGCATTCAATCCTGAGCCAATGGAGTTCTCGAATTGGTCCTGAAATAAACACAGTTTTGGGGATCTTACAAATCAGCCTTCTGTTCTTACTGCAGCTTACGTAGCACTTCCTTAGAGGCACCCGAGTACAAAATGTTACTGTAGTCCAGCCTAAAGGTGATATGCACCTGGACCACTGTACGTTGGGTGGAAGAAGGGAACATCCCCAAATTTTGTTTTAGCTATCTAAGGATAGTGAAGCAGGTAGAGGCTACTCTCCCTGCTTGTTGCTTCCTAGACAATTGATCGTCAATTAAGACACCCAGATTTTGTACTTGATGTTTGGATTGAGGAACTGAACCCATTTCTGCGGGCCAATGTTGTGGACCCCACAAGTCTTTGTCATTGCCTACGATCAACAATTCTGTTTTCTCTCCATTGAGTTTTAACAGGTTAGTATGCATCCAGCCCGCAATATTCCTCAGGCCGGCCTGAAGTAAAGATGGTTTAAATGCCCTATCAGCAGAGAGGGAGAAGACAATCTGGGTGCCGTCAGCGTATGAAAAAAGAAACAACCCAGCTTCCTCTGCATTCAACACCATAGGCCTCACATACATGTTAAATAATTGAGGTCTAAGAATAGAACCTTGAGGAACACCATACAATGACTTGTGAATCTCAGAGCACGCTATTGGTGAAAAAACGTGAAACGTGCGATTCGTCAAGGAATCAGCAAGCCATTGGAGTGCTCTGTTGGGCACCCCCAATGATTGCAAGGCTTGCAGTAGCACGATGTGCGAGACAGTGTCAAAAGCGGCACTTATGTCTAAAAGTATAAGAGCCACAGTGCCGCCCGCATCTACTTGTTGACGTATCATGTCCGTAACCCCATGCAGAGCGGTTTCGGTTGGAAAACCCCGCTCTGAAGCCTGATTGGGAGCCAAGGAGAAAGTTCCGGGAAGTCACAAAAGCAGGCAGTTGGGAGTTGACATGCTTTTCCAGAATCTTGGAAAACACAGGGAGAAGGGAGATGGGCCTAAAATTAGATAGCTGTGTAGGGTCAGCCGAGGTCTTTTTTAGTAATGAGAGAACCATTGCATGCTTCTAAATAGATGGAACGATGGCCTCTTTGAGAGATGCATTGAGCAACTTCATAATCAATATCAATGGGGATTGTGCAAACTTCTGCAGTACAGTGACCGGAATGGGGGCGCTAGGGGAGCCAGATTTAAGGCTTCCCAAAATTCGCCTAAAAGAATTAATTTCTAGGGGTACACAAAAATCAAGTTTGTCAGTGTACTCAACAGGCAAATCAGCCTGGATGAACCCAACATTAGCAGAAAGGTGGGAATTCCCAGTTAACTGTGACGCATTATTCAGTGTAGATTCCTGGAATGAGCTATACATTTTTTCAATGTTACTCAAAAAGAATATAGCAAGCTCCTCACATTGTGAGGTACTTAACCCCTTCGGCACTTATGACGAGCTCAGCTCGTCATGAGGCACAGTGGAGCTGTGCTCATGACGAGCTGAGCTCGTCATAACTGCCGCGGAACTCCCCTCCTTCGCAGGCGTTCCATGGGAGTGGGTGTGGTCGTGAAGAGCTCAGCTCGTCATGATCACAACTCCACTGTGCAGCATGACGAGCTGGACTCGTCACGAGCACCGCGGTATCGCGCGCGGCCCCCCCTTCCTCCACGTACCGAGGGGGAATTAGCCCCACGTGGAAGGGGTTAAATCAGGGGAAGCAGGTAGACAATCGGCACCAGACAAATTGTTAACAAGTTTAAATAGTTGCTTGGGATCATGCTGTGTTCTAGACACAGCAGCTCTCAAATAATCTGTGAGCCAGTGGCGGCTCCCCCATTGGGGCGTAGGGCTTTGCCCCACTGCTTTCACGCAATGCGAGAAGGCAGAAACATAAATGGTATTAACTACCATTTTATGGAAATGCCTTCTCGCACGGTGAGAAAGCAGAAGTGCCTGGTTGGGGGTGGGCGGTCCTGCTTGAGGGCAGGGGGGGAGTGGCTCACCCACTGTTGTGCATACTGACTGTTTGGTCCTCCTGGGGCCGACCAAACAGTCAGTATGCACAACAGTGGGCGAGCCGCTCCCTTCCCTGCCCTCGAGCAGGACCGCCCACTTTCCCTTTTGCTTTATGCATACAGAAAATGGCCCAGGTGGGCACGCTCCTCTGTGCCTCACCAATCACAAGGCTGCTATTGCAGCGTTGTGATTGGCGGAGGGAGGGATGGAGGGTGCCTTTCCTGGCTGATGACGATGCAGGATTCAGAATTAAATTCGGAGAAGGCAGGACGACGGGAGTCGGGAGTCGGACCAGGACGGTAAGTTAAGTTTTAAATGATTGTATTTTTTTATTTTTTTTATTAAACAAACCCCTTCTGCCTACCCCCATCACTTTTAAGTAAGACCGGCGCTTGGGGCACACGCAGACCCTGGCTGGATCTGCGGATCGTCTATCCCTTTGTGTGGGCAGTACGAGGGAGTTCCCGCCTTCAGAGCGGCGCGTTAGGTCGGGAAATACCCATTTGCGCTTTGTGTTTCCCAGGCTGGTAGCTAGTTAACATTGGGAAAGCAGAGGGCGAAGCAGGGTCGACCAGGGCAGGGCTTGGAGGGGAGACCTGGGGCAATCTACAATTTCCTGGGAAGGGATTCTGACTGTTGGAGGTTTGAAGAATAACGAAAGCTATCATTAGGCTTTCTATGAGAAGGAATATTGTGCAATTTAGTTGTTTTAACTGTATAGTGTGGTAATATATTGTGCAATTTCGTTATTTCAACTGTATTGTGTGGTAAATAACAGAAAGGGGTTGGTAAAGTAAGGCCACAATTGTACTGTTAAAAAATAAGGTTAATAGGACAATATTGTACTGCGTGTGAATAGGGCTGACAGCCGAGTCGTGAACTGCCGCATACTCCCAGGGATTAATATAATTTTCTATTTCAGGATTTAATGTGAATTTTCCCCAACAAATTTTTCACGGGTCAGCACGAAGGCGTGGACGGGGGTCGTGGTCACAGATCGGTACCGGCGGCGCGTGCGCAGGATTGGTCGGTAAGAGGGGAACGGGGGGCTGGCATTCATCGCTCCTGGTTGCCGCCGGGTGGGTCTACATTAGGTTTACTCACCCCTTACATAGCCGGATAAGCCGGTGGTGTTGCGGTTGCCGTTGCATGGTGCTGAAAGCCCCCTGAAGACCCTCCATCTGGTGAAGGTACAGAATACAAGTACGCCTGATTGTGACACTAGGAGTGTAGCAGTTGTCATCATGCCAGGAGCAAGGGGTGGTAAAGGAGGGTCTAAGATGGAGGTGATGATGCGAGCTATGATGCGGGAAATGGGCGAAATGAACAAACGGTTGGGGAAGATAGATGAATTAGAAACACGAATTAATGAGAGGTTTGATGATTCCCCTGGCCCATCGGGTAGGCCTGTTCGTCGGAAGGCACCCCCTTTGCCAAGGGGGGACTTTGTCACCTCACCAAAGAGGTCTAAGGCCAAGAAAACTAGGTACGCGGCTCCTACCCCAGAGCCGGTAGTCCCGGTGCCTGTTGCACCTACGCCTGTGATCCCAGCACCCGTGGCACCGGCTCCTGCCATCCCGCCGGCGCTCCCGCCTGTGGGGCCTGCCCCTCTGCCCGTGGCTCCAATCCCAGTTACGCCCGCGGCACCAGTCCCAGTTACGCCCGCACCCTTGCCCATTGCTCCTGTGCCCCTGACCGTGCCCACAGTGATGCCGGCGGGCCCAGCGGGTACTGATGCATTGCCTTCTGAATTGGTAACTCGGATAGCAGATTTGCTGCCGTGGTTAAAAAAGGGGGGTATGTCCTTTGAATCATCTGATCATGTAGCCGAAGCACAAAAACTGGTAGAAACGATTAAGGCTTCAACGGCGGTTGCCAGCAGTGCGGGACCAGCATCTTCTTCCCTTACAGGTTCGGGTCCTGCTCAGGCGAACGGGGAGAGTGCCCTACCGGCTCAAGTGCCTGTGAATGGTAAGGAAGTGTCTTTGCCGCTGTTGGGGGACGGCTTAGTGCCAACGAGAAGTGAAAATTTGGGACAACATGTGTCCAAGGAAGTGAAGGAGATGATTTGGGCAGGGAAATATGTTTACATTTTCTCTTTACTGCTAGACAATAGGGAGATGGAACAGGCAAAGGTATTGAAGGAGTGGATGCATCCAAGCGAATGGAGGGCACAATGCTCCAGGTTTAGAGTAGAGGAGACATTGAAGAATTGGATCAGGGCCTTCGCTGTCCTTTCAGCCATCACGGCAGAACGCCCCCCAAATGTGCAGGCCGAAATGGCTTGCTACCTGAGTAGGATTGTGGGGTGGAGTGATCAATACACTGGTGATGCGTGGAAGGAGTATGATGTGAACTTCAGGAAGGCCAAAGAATTTGACGCATCCCTAGCATGGGACAAGGTCGACTCCTTGTCTTGGCATAAGCAGTTTTCGGGTGACTCAGTCCCTTCGCAGGCCATCAGTACAGTGAGGGTGTTTTCCGCGAAGCCTCATCAGCCCTTTCGGACAACCCAGGGGAGTGAGGTCCCGGGGAAGAGTAAGGGGGCGGGGTCAGAAAGGAGAGGGGTATGCTGGGATTTTAATAGACGAACATGCACGAGACCCTAGGGCACCTGTAGATTCAGGCATGCATGTTCAATCTGTGGACACCCATCACACCCCGAGACAACCTGCAGGTCCAAGCCAGGCAACCATGGGCGTAGGGGAAGGGGGAAGCCGGAGTAACTTTCACGAGCAGGGCCCCCCCACACCAATAGATGTGTTAGCATTGATCCCATGGTTAAATAGATACCCTAATCACGCAGCGGCCACCCTACTTCAGGAGGGGTTTTCGCGAGGTTTTAGGATTCCGGCAGTGGGTTACACAGGTAGCAGTACTTGCAGGAACCAATTATCAGTGAAACAAAATCCAACGGTAGTGTCCGCTAAGATTACCAAGGAACTGTCCTTAGGCAGGATAGCGGGCCCCTTCCAGGAGGCACCGGTCCCTAATTTTGTGTGTTCACCACTTGGAGTAGTACCCAAAAAAGAGAAAGGTGAATTTAGATTGATCCACAACTTGCCTGCGCCGAGGGGATCATCCTTGAAATATGCGATTGATGAAGGAATTTGTAGTGTGAAATATGCCTCTTTTGATCAGGCGGTTGATTTGTTGCGTGCACTGGGCCCGGGGGCATTGATGGCTAAATCTGACATAGAATCCGCTTTTCGCCTCCTCCCAGTGCACCCGAGTGACCACCATCTTTTAGGCTTCACCTTTGAGGGCAAGTTTTACATGGACAACTGTATGCCCATGGGCTGTTCCATATCATGTGCCTATTTTGAGACATTTAGCTCATTCCTAGAATGGGTTATGAGACAGGCAACGGGCCACCAGCAAGTCATGCATTACTTGGATGATTTCTTGTTCCTAGGAGCGGCGGACTCTCAGGAGTGTGCGTGGGCATTGCAGGAATTTTGCGTGCTCATGCGGGCTTTTGGGGTTCCGCTGGCGCCAGGGAAGACGGTGGGCCCGGCTACTTGCTTGGAATTTCTGGGCATTGAAATTGATTCGGTTCAAGGATGTTTCAGGTTGCCCGAGGACAAAGTGTCTAGGTTCAGAGCGGCTCTGCGGCAATGTCTAAGAAAGAACAAGGTTTCCTTGCAGCAGCTGCAGGAAGTGGTGGGGCAACTGAATTTTGCATTACGGGTCATCCCAATGGCACGCCCATTCTCACGCTCTATTGCCCATGCTATGAAAGGACTGCGGGAGAAGCACCACCGCACTAGGCTGTCAGCTGAGGTTCGCCAGGATATGCAGATATGGATGGCATTTCTGAGGGACTTTAATGGCAGGGTAGTGTGGGCGGGTCCTCCCGCGCCATCAGCCGAATTGGGTTTGTGGACGGACGCTGCCGGTAGTGTTGGTTTTGGTGCCATCTTAGGGACCAAGTGGGTAGCCCAACAGTGGCCAGAGGAATGGAAAAGATGGGGCTTGACTGCCAACATTGGCTTCCTGGAACTTTTTCCAGTATGGGTGGCATTGAAGGTCTGGCCAGAACATCTATGTAACCAATCAGTGGTGTTCTGGTCGGATAACATGACAGTGGTCGAATGCATAAACCAGCAAGGGGCACGCTGTCCGTTCATCTTGCGCCTGATTAAGGAGATTGTGTTGCTGTGCTTAAAATTGAATGTACTCTTCAAGGCCAAACATGTCCCAGGCGTCCTTAACAATGCAGCTGACTCCCTTTCTCGCTTCAAAATGCAGGTTTTCAGGGAACACCTTCCTGCAGCAGACCCCTCGCCAGCACAATTCCCGACAGTACTCTGGCAGATTGGTGCCCCAGATTACAGGACCTCGTGGTTGCTAGCCTAGCACCCAGGACCAAGACATCTTATGAAGGGGCGTTTTTGTCTTACCGCTCGTTCTTAGGGCAGGAGTGGGAGGTCAGATGGGCGCAGGAGGACAGTTTTGCAGAATATTTGGAATGGATGCACAGGGAAGGGAGATCAGTGGCAGCCGCAGGCAGACATAGGGCGGCTGTTTCCTTCTTTGCACAGGCTAAGGGCATGCGAGATCCCACCAATAATTTTGTAGTGCGCAAGGCCATGAGGGGATGGCGCCGGTTGCAGGGCCATACTGCAGATACAAGGAAGCCCATAGGCTTGGCGCGGCTGACAGCCTTATTAGTGGCATTGCACGAGGTGTGTAGTTCAGAATGGGAGATACATCTGTTCAAAGCTGCTTTTGCCTTGGCTTTTTATGGGGCTCTAAGAATTGGCGAACTGGTAGCAGGGTCAAAAGGGGATAAGTTGGGCGGCCTACAGCTAAATAGTGTTAGGATCAGGGAAGACACCATGTGGGTGACAATTCAGAGATCAAAAACTGATCAGGAGTCTCGGGGTTGCACCATAGTGCTCCACCGGGCCGAGACCAACCCCTGTTGCCCGGTTTCCCATGTGGAGGTGTTCCACAAGCAACGGGTGGGCACGGCGGGTGGGGCACTATTGTGTCATGCCAATGGGACACCATTGACTAGATACCAGTTCAGGCGGGTCCTTGAATTGACTGTTAGACAGGCAGGGTTGGATCCTAAGGAATTTGGCACGCACTCATTCAGGATAGGGGCGGCAACTGAGGCTGCCCTAGGGGGTCTCTCGGCAGAGAGTGTGAAGAAGATTGGGAGATGGTCATCTGACTGTTATAAACGATATGTACGGATTGACATGTTATGACAGGATGATTCTCACGCTGGTTATGTTTTCTGGTTCTTGCAGTTTCTCAAACCTGTGACGCAGGGGAGGAACTCGCTGGCGGGAACAAAGGAGCTACACCAACACAGCACAAGCAGCAAGCTGGACGCGGAGAACTGAAGATCGGGATTGTAGGTCATTCTTATGTAAGGCGGGTGCAAAATGTTTTTCTTTCAACAGACCGTAAGAGAAAGGCGGCATTGAAGGGGTTGGACATCTCATTCTTTGGCAGAGGGGCTCTGTGCCTTGGACAGTTCAGGAACTTCTTTCAGGGACTCTTAGCTCAGCAGCCCGACCCCCCGTCAGTGGTGATACTTCACCTAGGGGAGAATGACCTGGCCAAACTGGGGAGGCGAATACTCATTGAAGAGATCATTTCCACTGCGGGGTGGGTGTCTAGGACTTGCCCAGGTTGCACAGTAGTATGGTCGCAACTTATTCCTCGGTGGCAGTGGCGGGGGGGGGGACTCAGTCAGGGCGTTGAATCACTCGGTAAAGAGGATCAACACACAGTTGGACAAATTATTCCGAGCCCCCCTGTTGCAGACGATCCCACATGGGTGTATCTGGGGTGAACATTACTACCTGGGTGATGGGGTTCACTTGACTGAGGAAGGGAACGTCCTGTGGTCGGATAATGTCTGGGCCTGGTTAGAGGGTTTTGCTAAAGGGAGAACTTGCTAGGGTAGGTCAGGACACAGGGGGAGGCCAGATCGTCGGTTAACAATGCTGGCCTGTGGTGGTAAGGTCATGACCGGTGAGCAGCTAATTTTTAAGGTCTGAGGGGGCGGGCATCATCCCATAAAGGAGGTTCCCGCCCAGGTGGAGGGGCCATTGGCACCTCCTAGAACTTCAGGGGCAAGGTAACTGGTGCTTCAAAGGGTCGCGGGTTGGAGTAGTCACGCTTTCCTTTGGCTGGTAGCCACCCCGCGTGCACATACTCATGACGTCACCGGATGGCGCAGAGTAAGGGCCCTCCTTTAGTGGGTAAATGGAGTTCACGGCGTGGACCGGGTAATTTAACGGGCTTGGCTACGCGTGCGCACATCGCTAGGTAAGGCGCAGTTTGTAGGACCTGACACCGGTTAGCGACCTTGCCATATGACCAGAAATGTATTATACAAAATCTAGATGAGGATGTTAGATTCGGTTAGGAAACAAAATGTATTAGAGTCTCTGTTAAGGTTAGGCTTTCACATTTGTTGACACCATTGTATCTAATGTCTTGATGATTTTGTATAAAACGTTTATCATGCAATTAAAATGTTATGATCTTATATCTTAATAAATACGGCCGGGGGTTTCGTGACCCCTGCCTTCCAAAAGTTAACTATGTTTCATGACCCTGTGTCCTGGGTTGGCGTGGTGAGTTCGAGGGAGGGGGGGGCAGCCAGTCGGCGACCATGTGAAAAGGGGGGGCTCTTGGCCCCCCCTGCCCGCATGGCGGTGCGGCGACCGCTCCCCTCTCCAGGTGCCCTCCCTGACCCGGATGTCATCATTGGACTTCCGGGTCCGGGGGGCGGGCCGCAGGAGGGGCCGGGTGGGGAGGGCGTAGCGGCCCCCCCCACCGTGCCCCTTAGGAATATAGAGGCGGGGAGCGCCCAGGAGACCCTCTTGTTCCTGGACGCTCCCACGCAACTGGTCGTGCCCCGCTCCCGGGGGCCTCTTGTTTTTCCCTCCCACCATCCCTGGAACAAAAATGACGGTGCGATGATAAAGTTGGTCTAGTTGTAAATTTGTAGATTATGTTCTGAGAAATGTTGAAATATATTGTACTGTTCGAGTGTGTTTAGGCCAATTTTTTCCCCTTTGATAGGTACGTGTTGAATTATGTTTTGCTGTTACAATGATATTTAGGCCCTTTCTTCCTTTGGTAGATATGTGGATGCGTTATGTGTTTAGTAGAGAGTAGCTGTCCATTAGAATTTTTTCCATAGGTCGTCGTATTTATTAGGTATGGGGCATGCGGTAAGGTCATGACCGGTGAGCAGCTAATTTTTAAGGTCTGAGGGGGCGGGCATCATCCCATAAAGGAGGTTCCCGCCCAGGGGGAGGGGCCATTGGCACCTCCTAGAACTTCAGGGGCAAGGTAACTGGTGCTTCAAAGGGTCGCGGGTTGGAGTAGTCACGCTTTCCTTTGGCTGGTAGCCACCCCGCGAGCGCATACTCATGACGTCACCGGATGGCGCAGAGTAAGGGCCCTCCTTTAGTGGGTAAATGGAGTTCACGGCGTGGACCGGGTAATTTAACGGGCTTGGCTACGCATGCGCACATTGCTAGGTAAGGCGCAGCTTGTAGGACTTGACACCGGTTAGCGACCTTGCCATATGACCAGAAATGTATTATACAAAATCTAGATGAGGATGTTAGATTCGGTTAGGAAACAAAATGTATTAGAGTCTCTGTTAAGGTTAGGCTTTCACATTTGTTGACACCATTGTATCTAATGTCTTGATGATTTTGTATAAAACGTTTATCATGCAATTAAAATTTTATGATCTTATATCTTAATAAATACGGCCGGGGGTTTCGTGACCCCTGCCTTCCAAAAGTTAACTATGTTTCATGACCCTGTGTACTGGGTTGGCGTGGTGAGTTCGAGGGAGGGGGGGGCAGCCAGTCGGCGACCATGTTCAGGGCCGTCAAAAAGCACATAGATTTCTCCTGCAGTTGACAACACTGTGGGCCTGATACGGAAGTCATTATCACGCGGGCCAATTAATCATTCAAACCGCATTTGCCCCTGTGTGATTGAGAACCACTCCAAGGGGCAGATTTACCAGCCCCTTGCGCCACTTTTGCGTCACTTTTCCCATGTTAAAAGTGACGCAAAAGTGGCGCAAAGGGCTTGTAAATCTGCCCCCAAGAATGTTTGCCAGGGTCTGTCAACGCAGGAGTGAGCGACCCCCAACCCCGCCTTCCCTCCCAGAAGTGCCAGAATGGATCTACACACAGAATGCTATAAGCATAAAACATTTTACTTGCCATTATGACACGTTGTTGTTGCTGTTTGGACAGCTTTATCACTGACCAAATGGAGTCCCGGAAATGCATTGCCTAAAATTGCCTTGTAAGAGTAACTACGGGAACTACGCTGTAATGATGGCCAGACTCAAAAAATATACGAGAACCATCAAATGTGCTAAGGGCAGGTCGGCGGGAGAGCGAGGCTAATCTCTTTCCACTGGGGGGTGGGATGGGTTATTTTAGGACGGCCAGGCTATGATGCAGCTTCAATGCACTCGCATTCGCCTTAGGCCTGTTTCTTCGGCGGGCTCTAATAGGCGGGTGTGCACACATGGGGGTGCATATAATTGCTTACAGTATGTCTCGGGAGGTACATGCTGCGCACATGGGATGTCACAAGAGGGCTGCTGCAGTGCACACGCTGATAATACACAGTGTGCATGGATTGCATAGTATGTGTGTCGTGTGGTGCATGCTGTTAGACGGATGTCTCAGGGTGTGCTTTCTGCGTACACGCTGTGCACAGGTGATACCATGGGAGAGTGCGGGCTGTGCTGTGCACACGGGGTGGTTCAGGGGTCTGTGTACAGAGGATGACAGGGCGCGTGCAGGCTGTATAAATTGGGTTTCTGGGGGGGTGCATGCTATAGGCACAGGCTGTCTTAGTGCCCTCTGTGCACATGGTGTCTCTAAAGCCGCCCTCGTGCCTCCTGTTACGGGCACACTTGGACTCCTTCACACTCCATCCTCTCCTCCCAACTCTCTATTACCACTCTTCATTTTGAAACATTTCTTGGGTGTGAGGTAGCGTTCACATTTTCAGTTGAGCTTGTTTGCTTTGCTCACTCACGACTTTGCACTCATCCCCAACTTTTCCGCCTCACCATTTTCAAAACTCACCAGCCGCCGCTGCTGTGCGCGCAGTCTTGCAGCACGAATAGTAATTTCTTAAAGCTTTTTTATAGATTAATTTGGCCTCTGGGGCATAACTCTTCCTCCAGAGTCTCTCCAACACCTTACATTTGCTTTTTTCTATTCTTAAATTATCTGTAAACCAAGGAGCAGGTGGACAGTGATTGTTTGCCTTAATGGTGGATAAAGGGAGACAAACCTCCACAGAATTGAGAATCCAGCCTTGAACACACCTGCAGCAAGTGAAAGGCCGATAGTCAAGCAGTTTTAGATAACATAATGTTGAACATATCCGGGTTCAAATTCCCCAAATTCCTAGATTTAGCTGAAAGACCAGAGACCATTGGGGATGGATCAGATACATCATCTAAAATTGAAAAGCCAATTAGAAAGTGATGGGACCACAAAACGGGCAAAGCTGGGGAGCGCAAACAGTATGCATGTTAGAGAAAATGGGGTCAAGTAGATGACCAGCCCCATGAGTAGGCCCTGAATTACAAAACAGCAGATTCACTGCAGCAAGATCAGAAATAAGTGCTGTACTGGATGCACAGGAACTCTCTTCAAAATGAATGATTTAAATCGCCCAGTATGGTGAAGTTAGTAGCTTCAACGAGATACGGTATAACTTGATCCGTGAAAGATGCAACCCAGATCCCTGCAGGCCCATGCGGTCAATAGAGTAGAATTATAGTAAAAGTAAAATAAGGGGTTAATATGAGTCTAAAAAAGGCGGCTTCACAGCCCTGAAAGGGTAAAACATCAAATTTACAAATAAAATAATTTTTGAAAATAATCGCTATGCCTCCTCCAATTTTAGTTCCCCTATCACACCTAGCAATGGCATAGTTCGAGGGCACAGCAATTGCTCCATCGGGGCCAAAGCTAGCATGAAGCCAAGTTTCAGTAAGAAACAAGGAATCTGGTTTCTCATTAAGCAAAAGATTCATAATATCTAACTTATGCTTTGCAAGTGAACGGCAATTTATGTAAAAAAAGGAATGCTTTCCCACCACTTCTTTTCGGTGGGTGACTGAGGAAATAACCTCAGAATCGTCAGTTACTAGACAATGACTTTCACTGAGCCTAAGTGCAAAACCGCAACAAGAGCACTATGAGTCCATGAGTTCAAGATTAAATGGTAGACAATCATGGTGAGGTGGGATCATAAGCTCCTTTAACCGGGAGGAAGAGTAACTATCAGCACCCCTCGCAAAGGGTCCAGCAGTCCTGGCCCCTGGTCTCGGTCGGGCGCGGATGAGCGCAGACGGGCTTGCCTTAGGTGCGCCTTCGGCACGCCATCAGCGTGTCCGCTGCGCGTCTGTCCCGTGGCCATTAAATAGTGAGATGGCAGGGAGGCAAAAAAGACTGAAACGCTAACTGCCCCTATGCGTGGCTCTAAAATGGCCGCGCACACAGTAAAGACGTTCTTGAAGGTAAAAGGAGTTTAACCCCCTCGATGCTGGCCCGTTTTTGCCGCTGTGCGGTAAACAAACGAACAGGGCGGGGCCGTGACGAACCCCAGCCGTCATCAGCACACGAGCACCGTGGAGCGTGACGGCTGGGGTTCGTCTCCAGCATGGAAGGGGTTAACACACTCCTGAAGTACTTAAAAACACAACTATAAGTTTTGATACCGTTTAAAAGCAAATATCCCCCTTGTTCCTAATGCAGCATGAAAATAACAAATTATCTATTTATGAATCCCCCTCGTTCCCACACAGTTTCAATAGGGGAGTCTTTCTTCTTCTTGTTTTTTCGAGGCAGTGATCAGAGTTGCTGGGCAGCTCTCCCATATTTATCCAGGCTTCTGGGCTGGCAAACAGGGGGGGCACCCCTGACCAATGGGGAGCCGAGAGCCACTTCCCCTGATGCGTGGTATATTCTTGTCCCAGACAGCACTGTTTCTCAAAAATCAAATTAGAGAAAATCTCTCCTGGAGCTTCAGGCCTGTTTAAGCAAATCCACAGGTGTGGCTAACTTTCCCTAACACTCCCCTTCCAGTCCCTTTCCGAATTTAATTAAAGTGGCTCCTATCTGACTGGGAATGGGGATGGTCCTGGTTCCTGTTCTAACTACCATTCCCTCTTTGAAGATCAGTTTGGCTTCCCAGCCCACTTCCTGTCTTTTCCTCTGCTGCAGCAGATTTCCCCCCAACAGATGTCTCCTTTGTTTCTCTTCAGGCCACTTCACACCTCATTAAGAGTGCTTGGGTCAGCTTGTCAAAGGTTGGCCAATCAGAAGAGGGTTGGTACAGGACTGGATTCAGGTGCATCAGAAAACCAAGTGCTATAACGTATTTTCTGTAATAGTTATAATAAATTCAACCTTGGATAGTTGTTGGGTTCATTCTAAGTATGATTTTAAGACTTTGTTTTGTTATTTTAGCTCACTCCTTTCAGAACTTTATTAAAGTTAAATAAAGCCTTCCCATTATAGCATATGGAGCTAATGTACCGCAATGCGGAAGGCACCCTACCCTTGGGGCCCCTAGGGCAGACCTTAGGGTTGACTTATAGGTATAAATAAGGTAGTTTAGGACTTTGGAAGTACCTTTAATTTCAAAGTCGAATTTGGACATAGTTTTACTTAAAAGCAGCCTGGTTCTTAAAATGACGGCAGGCACCACAGCAGTGCACACTTAAGTGCATTAAATACAGCTACTCGGCCTCTGAATCTACATGCCCAACAATATACTTAGGACTTACAGGTAGGGTGTCATTACCAATTGTAAGTATACCAAGTAACCATGTATCTTTTACACAGAGCACAGGCCCTGGGTCTGGTTAGCAGAGCCCAGGGCACAATCAGAGTCAGAAAAACAGCATCTAGTCAAAATGGGGCAAAACGTAGGGGGACACAGCAAAAAGTTCTGGTTTCTCACAGAGGTGCCACTGCCTCTTCTAGGGTCACCACAAACATCAAACTATGCAATTTTAAAATGCCCCAGGCATTATGGGGTGCTCCTTTCTAGAAGCAGCGATCAATAAATTAGTGGCTCCTGCCGCGTTTTTATTATTCACTTTTACAAAAGTGTAGTTTGGGTGTCCCTGTGCTCACCAGGGACACCCAGATAATTGTGTTGGGGTGGATGCCACGGGGGGTGGGGGGGAATGGGGAGAGTCGGAGATCAACCACCAATTTGCCGACTCCCCTACCAGCACCCATCACGGACCCACCAGGAATTTTCTTTTTATAATATTGGTAAGGGGGTGCACAACCTCGCTCCCGGAACTGTTTGGGCACCTAGGACCCCATCCTCTGAGCCTGTTTTCTTTCATTAATGGTAAGGGTTGCACAGCCTCCTCCCCAAGCCTCTATTGCCTCCGGTGACCCCAACTCCAGGGATCTTTATGTTTTTTGAGGGGAGGAGTGCTTGTAGCGCCCCTTCCTGAGCCAGGCAATAGTGGCCCTTGGGGCCCCATCCACCGAACCCTTATATGGATTCCCTGGTGCCACTATGTTGGGGCTCATAGGAGGAGCCCCAGGGCTAAAAACAGATTCTCATCCTTCATGGAATTTATGTTTTTTAAGGAGAGGGGTCTTGCAGCCCCCTGAGCCAATAGTGGCCCCAGAACTCCAATCCCCCGGGCCATATGTAGGACCCCATACCCCCGCAGCCCTGCCATTTACCCGCATGCTCCCAACCTAGCTGCATTAGGAGCTAGCATTGCACCCACCTGGTGGGAGCAAGTGATTTTCTGAGTTGCCCCACCCATAAGAGCACAGGCAGGGAAATACGTTGGCTTCCACCAGGCGGGATCATTTCTAAAGAACCCGCCGTGTGGGAGCAGACATGCCTTCCCTGCCCACGCTCCTGTGTGTGCCATAGGTGCCTCAAGGAGGCTCAGGGAGGAGGGCAAAATGTCCTACTCCCCATAACTTCTAATCCTGCAGTCCTCTGCCCCCAAACCCTGACCCCCCCGGAGGGTATTTTTTTGGGGTAGCCCTCATTTAAAAAAA
This sequence comes from Lissotriton helveticus, assembly GCF_964261635.1. Classification (NCBI taxonomy): domain Eukaryota; kingdom Metazoa; phylum Chordata; class Amphibia; order Caudata; family Salamandridae; genus Lissotriton; species Lissotriton helveticus. Next base: position 1,937,872,116 of record NC_136067.1, read on the forward strand.
ATATATTTTATTTTGCTGCGGATCCTATGTGAATTTGCTGTAAAGAAATTTCCATTTCAAGTTTAAATTTACATTATCCAGCGGTGGTCAGCAATAGACTATCTAAGGAATGAGTATATGATTTTCTATCAAACAACTCTGCATTTGCTTATAGGAGCCAGCAAAATTATACAAAAGTGTATTATTATGTCTGTAATGCAACTGGTGTAAAGTGCTCTGATACCTTCGGGTCTAGTTTTTGCTATATAAAACTCCTAAAAAAAACTAATTGAACACTTCAATTGGCAGCATTTATATTCAGATAATACAGCACACAGACTGCTTTGGTATGATTATTTGGCAAAGACATTGGTCTGCACAAAAGTGTAATAGATGTTTATTATGAAACAATGTTTGTAGATCACTTGTGCCAGAGGCCTAATGGTTTCCACTGATGAATATGTATGTGAGTGCAACCTAAACTCATGTATCATGGCATCAAACTCTTTTCTTTTCTTAATTGAAATAAATCCAAACTATGGTAAGGTCTTAATTTTAAAACTTATTAAACTAATATCCTATTGTAACTTGTTTACCATATCTAAAATTTGAGATTGATTAGCACTGGAAACCATGGCTCAGGTAAGAACGATAATACGGGCTAGGCAATCTGTCAGGGTGCACTGAATCGGATCCGAAATGGGTGAGGATATTTTTTCACACTTTGTCAAACTCCAAAACTCTGTAAGTCTGGGGAAATAAGAAAGAAAAACAGAGACTCTGGATATCATCTTACAGCTAGTCACACAACTAGGCTTAATTTACACTACCGAAGCATTGACATCTGAAGAGTAAAGGAGAGCTTCAATATAGCAATAGTTTCACCACTGAAATGTTAACCTGAAGTGTTAAGATATACTTGTATTTCCACTCTCCATAACAATTTAAAACTAAACAATTCATTTTTGATAGAGTAACTGAATAACCATGAATATCTTAATAGGTGTTATTACCAATGAGAACAACACTCAAAATCTGAAAATCAGAGAATCAAAAAAACAGCATTTGTAAGGTGCGAAACAACACTGTCACCCCTAGGAGTATGGGTGCTGTGTTTCTGTCGAAGGTGAGTGAAAAGGAGTGCAGGTGTCTAGAGCATTTGTGGAAGTTCAGTGATGGTTGATGTAGGCAGGTCCTAGGTCGTGGAGGGCTTTGTAGGCATGCGTGAGGATCTTGAACTGGCATCTCTTCTGGTAGGGCAACCAGTGGAGGTCTCTCAGGTGAGACTGAGGGGTGGGTACATTTGGGGAGGACCATTTTGAGACTGGCAGCAGCGTTCTGTGTGGTCTGGAGTCTTCTGAGGAGCTGGGTGGAGATGCAGCTGTAGAGGGCATTGCCACAGTCGAGGAGGCTGGTGACGATGGCCTGAGTGACGGTCTTTCTGGTGTTGGTTGGGATCCATCTGAAGATTTTGTTGAACATGTGAAGTGTGTGGAAGCAGGAGGAGGCCACTGTGATGACTTTTGAATTCAAATAATTTGTATTGGTTGTTTCAGTGTCAAAATAAATACATACATCACTACAATGGAAACAGTACAGTAATGCAAAAGGATAATAAGTAACGTAAGGTATGGAGCAATAAAGAAATACTTATGTCATACATCGGCGTACGTGGTTGGTTGGATTGGGGTCGCATATATAACAGTCTTCATCGGTAGAGCTTGAAATAGTACAGATTGAGAAGCGGTAAAGTTATGAGGTTGGAGCTCAGGGTCTCAGGGTAAAAAAAGCAAATAGGGTAACTCAACCCACCCGGGTTCGGGTCCAATGTGTAGGGGGGTGGAGAAACCTAAGGCGGTTTATGGGTGGTAAAGTAACTGTCGAGGGTAGACCACATCCTTCTCGTAGGGGGGCGCCAAGGTGAGTGTTGGAGGGCTATGTTATCCGCTCCTCGTAGGCTAATTACCCAGTTGAGCCAGCTGGCAAAGTTAGCTTTGCTAGTGTCCTTCCAATTACTAAGGACTATCTTAACAGCTGCTGTGAGCAGGAGATCTAGTAATGCTCTGTCATCGGCGTTGAGAGAGGGATCTTGGGTGAATCCAAAGGCCAGGTACGGTAGCTCTCTGGACGGAGAAATGGGGAGAACCTTACTAATAAAGTTGAATATATTATCCCAGAAGGGGGTTACACAGTTGCATTGTAGGATAATGTGTGCTAAGTCGCCTTCCGCCCGCTTGCAGTTCCAGCAAAAGGCGTCTGGGCTGATGTTATGAGCATAGAGACGCACCGGAGTCCAAAAGGCTTTGTGGAGGAGCCAATATTTGATCTGGGATAGAGTAGGGCTGATTTTGTGTCGCATGCAAGATTCCCAGGTATTGGTCCAATCCTTTTCTGAGATCGGCCTGGATGAAAGTGCGGACCAGAACTGTGTGAGCGGTGTGGTCAGATTGGATTGTTGGGGGCGAATGAGTTTGTAGACATAGGACACCTGGTGGCCTAATCTATTTAGCTTAGCTAGGTAAATTGGAAGGGAGGGGGTTGTCAGAGAAAGTTTCGCTTTAGAGAGTGCAGCTTTTATGTTTAAGAAGGAGTAAAATTCTATTGACGCAAGGCTATAAGTAGCTTGTATGTCTCTGAACGGAATAGGGTTTGACCCCACGAATAGTTGGTGCGGGAAGAGGATGCCTTTTTTTATCCACTGGGAATTAAATATTTGGTTTGCCTTTGTACAGTATAGAACGATTATTCCATAAGGATTCCCAGCCTGAGCGGCGGATGCTATTTTCTAAAAATGTATCAATTTTAAGAAGTGCCGTTTTCGTATTACGGAAAATTGGTTTTGAGTGGGTTAGTATGTTTAAGTTGGTAGAAAGGGCTGCCGCAAGGGCGATGCCGTCTAGGATCGCTCGTTGGACTTCCAGCCAGACAGGGGTGTAGTTTTCCGTGGGGGCTAGCCAGTGGGCTCCTTGTTTTGCTCGGAAGGCGGTCTCATAGCGCCTAAAGTCTGGTAGGTTGACCCCTCCTAATGACTTGTCTAAGTGTAATTTTTTAATGCTGATCCTTGCCTTTTTCCCTTTCCACAGGAAGTTGGTAAGTGCCTGATCGAGTTTGTGGTAGAAATCGTGGGTACGGGTTAGAGGAAGCATGGAAATGAGATAATTCACCGGGGGCGAAATCATCATCTTGATGGTCTCAACTCTGCCCCACCAAGTGATGAAGCGTGGGGACCATCCTTCCAGTTGGTTTTTGATTTTGGTTAAGGTCACCTTCTCGTTTTGCTGCAGAGTTTCCATGAGGGAGACTCCAAACTCTATCCCCAGGTACTTTACAAACCCTGATTGCCAGCAGAGACCAGAGTTCCCCAGCATGTCTTTGGTGGCCAGGATGTTCAACGGTTTGACCTCTGATTTTTCCCGATTGAGTTTATACCGGAATGGGTGGAATACGTTTCAATGGTGGACATCAAGGCAGCAATGGAGGTCTCCGGGGACTCAGATACTATTAGGACGTCATCCGCATAGGCAGCTAGTTTAACGCATGTATCTCCAAAACTCACACCTTTAATTTTCTCATTCTTTTTGATGTCGGTGAGTAGGGGTTCCATCGCCAGGAGGAAGAGTGACGGGGAGAGGGGGCAGCCCTGTCTGGTTCCCTGTTCCAGATTAAATGGTTCCGACAGTGAGCCATTTATGGCAATACGAGCTGATGGGGAGAGGTACAAAGCCATTACCATATCTATGAAGGTGTTCCCTAGGTTGAAGTTGGACATGCAAAGTTTAAGAAAGAGCCAAGAGACTCTATCAAATGCTTTTTCCGCATTTAGCGTAATAGCCACCGAGGGAGCAGCAAACGTCTCGGCCTTTTCTATAACATGGCAGAGAAGTCTCGTGTTGTCATTAGACATGCGATGTTTGAGGAAGCCAACTTGTGATGTACTAATTAATTTAGGGATCAGTTAGTTAAGCCTGCTTGCGAGAATTTTGGCTAGATCTTACAGTCCAGATTTATTAAGGATATTGGTCTGTAGTTTTTGGTTAGAAGAGGATCCTTCCCTTCTTTAGGTATGATAATGATAGTGGCCTCACTCATTGATTTAGTAATCCCTTTTTTTGAGGCGAAGGATTGGAACAATTTTGGTAGGGTTGGGCTGATAGGGGTATTGAGTTCTTTATAGAATCCGGCTGAGAAGCCGTCAGGGCCTGGTGCTTTATTGCTTTTGAGGGTTTTAATGGAAGTCGAGACTTCCTGTAGGGTGAGCGGAGAGTTCAGTTTAGACTTATCAGCATCATTGAGTTTTGGGAGACATAATGAGCTCAGGTAGTCAGAGTACGCCTGCGTGTCAAAGTCTAATATATTCGTGTAGAGGTCTTCATAGAAGGACCTGAAGGTGTGAAGGATGTGGTTTTGTTTAGTTTGGACGGTATTGTTTTGATCTTTGATAGAGGCAATGTTAAATTGCTGTTTTTTATGTTTTAGATAGGACGCCAGTAGTTTCCCAGCTTTGTTGCCCTCTCACATCTTCAGGGCCTTAAATTTATTAACCCAAACCCCCGCTCTTCTGCAAAGAATCGCGTTGTATTCGTATTTTCTTTTAGTGAGGTCGTTTAGAATCGACGTGTTGAGGAGGTCAGCTGCATGGGAAACTTCTAGGGTCTTAATGTCTTTCTCTAGATTAACAAGCTCTAGATTTCGTTTTTTGTTACTGTGCACCCGGATGCCAATAACCACTCCTCTTATGGTGGCCTTCAGTGTGTCCCAGACAGTCGCTATGTCCGAACCCGGAGTATCGTTTAAGGTGAGGTAATCGTGTATGGCAGTCTCTATCTTTTTTTTGTTTTCTGGGTCAGAGAAATATCATCATTAAAGCGCAACCTCTTCGGTGGAAGAATGGACCTGGAGCCTACTAGTCTGGTTTGTATGCTGGAGTGGTCAGAGACCAGTTTGGGAGCAATGTTGGTTTCTTCAATAAGGTGTGTGAAAGGGCTGTTGATGAGGATATAATCGATTCTGGAATAGGAATCGTGTGGAGTCGAGTAAAACGTGTAGTCACAACCGTCTGGGTGCTGCAATCGCCAAGAATCTTGTAGGTCGAATTTGGAGCATAGGCGTTTCAGACTATCGCGTGAACGAGTCGGGTAGTAGGTACAATTTGATTGGCGATCAATAACTGGGTCTAGTGGTAAGTTAAAGTCCCCTCCAACGAATAGTAGCTCATCCTGTGGGATGTTTTCAAGTATAGGCCATAGTGAGTCCCAAAAGACCGGGTCATCGCCATTTGGCCCATAAATATTCAGTACATGGATGTGGTCGTCGTTCTTTAGAAGGTGTGCCATGATTATCCTACCATCGGTATCTTGAGTGTGTGACACTATGGAAATGTTGGACTTCTTTGCAATGAGGGTGAGGACCTCCCTCTTTTTGTGCACTGCCGGTGAGAATAGAGTGTGCGAAATCAAGTGTTGTTTGAAAAATTCAGCGACATCATTTGACAGTTTGGTCTCCTGGAGTAGGAAGATGTCGCCCTTGGATTTGGCTAGGTATTCTAGGATTTTCCTCCATTTAACCGGATGGTTGAGCCCTTTGACGTTTAGGGAGACAATGTTAAGGCCCTCCGATATGGACTTGGTATGGGTCATGGGGCAATAGTGTGTCGCTTATGAGTTGGTAAGCTTACTGTGGTGAGCATTACAGCGAGTTTGGATTTGTGGATATGTCTGGTGCGGCGATAAGGTTCATGAGAGTCAGAAAATGGCTTTGAGGGCATGAGGCGAGCAACCAACGAGAGACAATGCAGCTGTGTAGAGATCTGTACTATTGTGAACAAAAGGACATCAGAAAAGAAAAGAAAAGAGCACAAAAGACATACTGAAACAATCCAAGAATTTAACCCCTCCCCTCCCCCTCCCTTCCTACCCCCCTCCTCCCATCCTGCCCCTCCCTCCTCCCCCAGAGCTAGAACTTAGGAGCAGCGACGGCAGTACCGTCCAAGCTCAACGTAGAATGCATTTTTTTTGCATAACAGGAGATATCAACAATTCTAGTCAGTATACTCTAACAAAGCATAGTAAAGCAGTTGGTGTTATAGCTGTATAAGCACTAACTGGTCAGGAGTACTGGGCTACCTTTTTCTTGGACTATGCGATTATATGAAGTATACCAGACCGCATTAACAATGCAAGAGCCATTAGCGTCAGTACTTTCTTCTCCAGAGCGGAGACTATGGACTATGCGATTATAGGGAGTATACCAGAGCGCATTAACAATGCAAGAGCCGGCTGAATGGCCGTGTGACTTTGTAACAACTGTGCATGATCTGCCCGACTTTGATTCAGCTGAAATACTCCCTACGGGCCGATATTTTCTGTGTTTTCTGCAATAAAAATAATTTATAAAAAAAATAAAACAATGCAAGAGCCATTAGCGTGAGTACTTTCTTCTCCAGAGCGGGGATAACAACAGTGTCATTGTCATTGTGTCATTGAGTGTCTCTACTATAATATTCTTACCAGTTCAGACCCGAACGGAGAAGTAACAAACATATGTCGTGCTGTGAGGCACAAATGAGGGCAAGAATTGTTCCTACCTGGCGGTAGTGTACAACTTGGATATTAAAACGATCTTATACAACAGAAACGTGATTTTACATGGAATAAGTAGGTGAACAGGTGAATGTAGGTGACCCACACAAGTGACGTAGTTCTTCAGGCAAGTGGATGATCAGTTCAACCATGCCCCGTGCTTGTATGTGCAGATTCAATGACATCAGTCTTTCCTTTGTTCGACGCGCCATTAGAGGAGTCCATTGCTTGTGGCGGGGAATCTTCCAGGAATTGTGCTAATTCTTTAGGGTTCGAAAAGAAGCGAGGCTTGCCGTGGGAGATGATTTTGAATTTCGCCGGACCTGCAAAGGAGAACTGTATACCTTTTGATTTCAGTTTTTCTCTTTGGGCCAGGAAGACATTTCGGACCTCCACTGTGTCTTTTGAGTAGTTCTGAGTGAAGGTGATTTTATGGCCTTCCCAGGTGACGGAGTGGTTGTGTCTGGCGAATTGCACGATGGCTTCTATGTGTTGGAAGCGTAGTGGCTTACAGATCAGCGGGCAATGGCCCTTGTTTCCATGAGGGATGAAGGTTGGTATTCTGTGAGCCCGGTCAAGCTCAAGATCGTGATTGAAAGAAATACCAGTTACCGCCGGGATCCATGCTTCCAAGAAAGCTACGCAGGATTCAGCATCTTTCTCCGCATTCTCAGGAACACCAAAAATGCGAACGTTTCCCCTCCTATTCCTATCTTCCAAATCTGCATTCTGGCGTTTGAGGGAGTCGGTCGCTCTTTGAAGCTGTAGAATAGTTTTGGCTGAGAGGTTGGCTTTGTCCTCCACGTCACTTATTCTTTGTTCTGCCTCGTCTATGCTTTTGTGTACAGAGTTCATGTCCGCCCTAATCGCAGTATGTTCAAGCTGCATGGTATCTGTATTGCTCTTTGTAGATTTAGCAAGGTCATGTACCTCTGCTAGTTTTTTGAGGATTATTTCCAGAGTGCTGTTGAGGTCCGCTCTAACCTTGATGGGTGATTCTGATAGAGATGGTTCAGGCCGCACTTTCTTGTTGTTCTTTTTGTCGTCTCTTTCCGCCATTTTGATGGTTTTTCGTTGCGGGCTAGCGATGGGGCGGAGGTCTTCCAGTTTGACAGTATGACCAGGTCCAGAGAAAGCGGATAGCGGCTAGGCTGAAGCGGGAGATGGAATTGATCACTGTTCTGGGTGAAAGTACCAGAAGTGACGTGGATTGGGTATTGGGAGATTCAGTCCCAAGGATTGCATTTCTTATTTATGTATGGCCGGGGTAGGTGCAGGGTTCACACCCGAATGGCTCTCTTGCTCTCTACTTTGGCTGCACTGGATGTGATCGTGGTGGTTGTGGCGCTCCCCTTGGAATAAGACGGTGCTTCCTGGTATCGCAGGGATCTCCACTGATTTCCCTGGGGTGGCGTAGCCCTGTTTAGCCGGTGATCCGGTGTCAGGAGTCAGAGAGTCAGAGATGGGCACTCAGCGATGGGCACTCGGCATTTACAATGGGCACTGCAATGCTAATGGAGCACTTGATTTAGGACTTAGTGGCTTTAGGTCGGGGCAGCAGAGTGTGAGCAGTCAGAATAGTGTTGTAGGTCGGCTACCAGGAACTGTAAGGTAGCTTTGGCACTACTGTTGGCTCTGGTGTCCCACGTGCATCATAGGCGCCTCATTGGCAGTGTTGGCAACATTGGTGGTAGGCTGGCCGGGTGCAGATGTGCCTGATGGAATCCCCACCATGTGGTCTGCGTTTTTCGCGCTAGAAATGTGTTGTTTCCGCTGCCATTTTGGGGTCAGGCAAGTCCCCCTGGGTGGTCCAGTCACTGTTGTTCGATGGGGTGCATAGGGACTGCTTCTGCCCCAGGGACACAGGATTGTAGGCGCATTTCAGTATGGCACTAGAGCGGTGAGGCCGGAGATGCACCTCTGCGCTGCTAATAGCCCCCAGGACGTCGTTATCGCGCACAGGCATGAAGGCGGGCTGCCATTTTGAGAACAGGCATTGCGGCGCGGGAGCACGGGAGCCGGTAAAACTTCTAATTCTGTTATTGTGTGCGGCCGGGCACTTGCGTTGGACTGTACATCAAGCGGCTCACCTCAGAGGCTTCATTGGCAGGTAGGTGTAGTCCGCAGCGTAGGGCAGTTCAAGGGAAGTAGATCTCGGGATCCCTTCACATTGACCATGCGCTAGCCGGCGCAGGGACACGGGCGCTGAACGGGGCACTTTTCAGCTAGTTTAGGTTCTGATCTTGTCACCGAGTGTGCTCCATGATGTCAGGAGCTGGAATCCAGTGTCCGGTAGTTTGGCGGCTCGATGGTTCTCTCCTAAGGCAAAGAAGTCGCTCTCCTACGCAGGCAGGGATGAGGTTAGGCGGCCATTACCACTGCCGTCCAAGCCACGCCCCCGCCACTGTGATGACTTGTCCTTTAATGGTCTGTTCGCTGTTGAGGGTGATGCCAAGGTTGCCTGCCTGGTCGGTCAGTGCATGGTTTGTGGTCACAATAGCAAGTGGATAACTGTAACATGAAAGCATTTGTTAGTGTTGCATGTGTAGTTCTGAATATGTATTCACTATCTTTGGTATCAGCAAACCATACAACACCTCTTCTTTGGTAATATACTTACATTGAAGTTTGCAATATTTCAATACAGTTCATAACCCTATCGATTACTTTTGTGGAAAAAAACAAGCCCTAAAGAGTTCAAAAATTCTATGGACAACTCCTCCAGAAACAAACAAGTGCCGTAAAGTTTGTTATACCTATGGGTGACTCCTTATGAAACAAACAAGTGGAAGATACTTTTCTGAGTCCCAGATATTTGTGTTGAGTTCATGTAACAAAATAATTCAAACAGGAAGCCCTGGCTACAGCACTATGTGCCACGAATGCTTAGCAAGGATACTAGAGATCATGAACTACCTATGCTTTGTTCTTCAAGATGGCTTCCTCCTGCAGCAAGTCGTGTGGACTCATCAGACATGTAGTACTTATCTTTACCCTGTACAGTACCCTGCTGCCTTTTGGCTTAGTTCACACTATATAAATATCACATACATACTTATATCCAAACAATAGCTTCTTCTGTGAAAGCAGCATCCAGATGCTGCTTACCCTTCTATCCTATGTGGCTGTCGAAGACGTTCATGCTAAAGAGATTTAGGGTAGCTCATCATGCAGAACCAGCACACAGTGGTAAGCATACCCACTGCATCCTGACATTAATGTCGGAGGGTGCATTGAGGTGCAGGAGGGAGTTTCTTTGTTGGCTAGTGTCCTTAACATGCTTGATTCTACAATGGCAACATCTCACAGGATTACATTACCAGTGAAATTTGAAGTCAATATGCTAATCTGTCTGGAAAATCTGGTCCTCACGACTAGTCCCCAGTAACCACGAAATTCATCTTCGAACCGGGAAAGTTAAGTAAGTGTTCCAATACAGTCTTGCTGACTATTTTTGTAACATATTTTTGTAATTATTTTTGTATTTTGTAACTATTTTTGTTTACATCGTCTACCCACGCATTTTCACGACGTTTCAGAGATAAGTACCTTGGGTGTTAGTCTAATCTCTAACCTGCCACTTCGTGGATTGTTCTTGTTTTTTATCCGACAGGGTGTGCCAAGTAAGCCTCCACCCCCCTCCTGTGACCCATGGTGCATTTTGCATCTAATTGAAAAGTGAGACGTTTATATCAACTTCTATTCATTAGGTGATGGGTGGGGTCACCGACCGTATGGTCCATTGATCCTACCATAGGAGTAGATTACTCCCTTGTTTTTAAACTATTTTAACTTCCTGTTGTTTTTAATACACTTCTAGTTCACGTCACCCTTACGTACAACTGGCATTTCCTATAGGGGTATGAAGGTTGGTGATAACTATAACGTTTATACGCCATCCACTATTCTCCCACTTGTTTGGAGCACCAACGTTGTACATTTTAGACCAACAACTTAACTGTGTGTTTTGTCTTTTATGTATGTTTGTCCCCTCTTTCTCCTTAGGTGCGGCAATCCTCCTAAATCAGGAGTAACTGGGAATGAGCAAGCGCTCTTCCCTTTTTTTGCACTTTTTTCACCTTTTCTATTTTCTTTTCACTCACACGTCCCTAGGTAAGGGTGAGCCTTAGAGCGCTCATACCACCAGGGTTTATTATACAACATGAGTCCTGAAGAATGCCTGGTAAATTAACACCGTTTCATAGGCTGAAACATGTCGACTGATAATAAAAATAATTGGAATTAACCAAACCTTTGCACTTGGCTATCATTCCAATCACATAACTTTTAACTGTGTCTGAGGGATCTAATATTAAAAAACTTTTTTTGATACTCATTAGACACTTTTAAGTATTCTCACTGCACGTCTACTTCACGAATCCTGCTCCGCAGTAATTCTGGCGTCGCAGCACACCAAAAAGGTACTAGACCTTTTTGGTGGGGCCCGATGATGAAGCATGACACCGACCAGGTCGGTGTGTGAGGGCTTTCTTACCTACCTAAGCAGTGTCAGGTATTGACTTTTCTCCCAATCTCTGTGCTCCTTCAAGTGGTTACTGTTTTACCACAGACCTCTCTTTTTTTGTTGACTTATTTTTGTAACAGTACACCACTCCCAGCGTTCTGCTCACTGGTTTGGAAGATATTGATGATAGAACTGGCGTATCAATTGTGGGCATGAATATTCCTTGCTGGTGTCCAAGCGCTATTCTCAGGGCCAAGTCTTTTCCAATCGATTAAATACATTAGTTTTCCGCTTACTCTTTTAAAATCGAGGATTGCACTGATTTCATGACAATTGGAGGTTGCTTGGGCGGTATTCGTATTCCATCTGCTATAATTTTGAGTAAAGAAACCAACAGGATGTATGCACAATGAAGTTGGTAAATCCAATTTAACTGCTAAAGGATTACTTTACGAGGTCCAATGAATCAAATCTGGCCTCCAATTTGATAATCTGGTGCTACTTGTTGATGCATGTTAGCAAATGTTTTGTATTTTTCTGCTTATAATATTTTTTATTTAGCTTTCATATTAATCTCTTGCAAGAGATCAAAGAACTATTGTAGTTCAGACACGCTTTTTGGTGGAATGTAACCAATTCGAATAATGAATGGACGAGTCCCTGTTAATAAAAAGGGGAAAAACTTAGAGATGCCTAAGGGTTGTTATTGTTTGCAAACTCAGCAAACCACAAGGACGTTACCCAATCATCCATATATTGTGATAACCAACAATGTAGATGTAGTTCAAGGCTTAGATTCACTCTTTCTATTATCCAACAATTTGTGGATGATGATTGGATGACAGGCAGGCCTCACAGCCCAATAAATTAAATGGGGTTCTCCAAAATCTAGAAATAAACTGAGCCTCTGTCAGAGATGGGATTCCAGGCAGACACACTATGTGTTGCACAACATAAGAGGCTAAATATACTGTTGAGGGCAAACCTTTTAAAGGTAGGGACTGCATCATTTTAGTAAATAGATATACTACTACCAGAATGATATCAAAATATCCTTATGCAACTGGTAACTCAAACATGGAATGGCATGCCGAGGAGGTGGTAGGGGTAAACTCTGTAGTAGCCCTGCAAGTGGTAGATGAGAATTCTTATATTTGGCACGAATTACACAGGTTGCAACATATTCTTTGAATCTTTGAACATCGAAGGGGGGCAGAAATATCTTGGTAACAACTGTAGAGTTTTACTTTCTCCAAGATGACAAGCTAAATGCGAAGAATTACATCACCGTCAAGCCAAATTTTGTAATGCTTGATTTGGTGCAAATAGCTTGTCTTTCACATACTAAAACACTTTTGCTATATGCCTCCCTTTTTTTTTGAGCCTCTAACCAAGACTCGTCCACTGATTGTTGTGTTTTACAAACATTTTCAAGAAAATCATTGGCTACTACACTTATTATTGCATTTGATGGAGTTATTCAAGGTGCTTCAGGAATGCTATCCATAATGTCCTAGGTATCTAGAAAAATGCATCTGCTTTACGCCTTTGATTGTCAGGATGAATCTGAATAACAAAATCATAATTGCTAAAATATTTGTCTTGCATAGTTATCATATTGACAAAGCTCTCGCCTATTTCAGAAATTGGAGATTATGATGACCCGTTCAAATAATTACTGTGTGTCTAGCTCCTAGTAGGTATTGTCTCCAGTGACCCAAGCAACCTTCATTCCAATAACTCTTTATCGGCAATTGAAAAATTACAATCTGTTGTAGTTAAAATTATGAGAACAGAAAGCAACAGAGTGTAATCGTCCAGTGTCGATGTCATAATGAGAAAGGACTCCTTCAACAGGTATTTCTGATCATCAGACACAAATGGTCTAGTTGTGTCAACGGAAGGGGGTTAAGAGAAATGGTGCACCTACAAAACTTAGTTTCAAATGACAGCATGCCTTATTAGCTTCTACTGTCCATACAAAATGTGCCCCTTTATGTAACAATGATGTAATTGGATAAACAGTGGAGGAAAAATAATCACTAAAGAGACAGCAAAAACTAGCACAACACAACAGACTTGGAATATACTTCATAGATGATGGAGTGGTGTGGCTCACCGGTATGGAGTGGTGTGGCTCACCGGTATGGAGTGGTGTGGCTCACTGGTATGGAGTGGTGTGGCTCACTGGTATGGAGTGGTGTGGCTCACTGGTATGGAGTGGTGTGGCTCACTGGTATGGAGTGGTGTGGCTCACTGGTATGGAGTGGTGTGGCTCACTGGTATGGAGTGGTGTGGCTCACTGGTATGGAGTGGTGTGGCTCACTGGTATGGAGTGGTGTGGCTCACTGGTTAGAGGCGTCAGACCCAGGAGCAGAAGTCGGCCCGGGACCAGGGTTCAATTCCCGACGCGGCAGGGTCGTGGACTTGGGTCAGTGGACTCGATAATTCTCGCCTCGGTGCCTACTCTAATCAGGGGTTCCACTCGGCAACTCTGGGCATTAGCTTGCCTAATCTCCACAACGGCCCAACCAATTACGGGGATGCCTGGCTCCACCTTGGGGACTCCCAGCAAGGGACCATCCCAGAGGGAAAGCCAGGACGGGTTCCCCAGAGTTATACAGCGCCAGGAAACCTAAGGACGGGTAGCAGTGCGCTTTACAAGTTCAAATACAAAATACAAATACATGTTGGAGCCTTTCCAAACCAAAAAAGGGTTCACCTTTTCAGAGTCTATAGTAATCCCTGATGGATAAATAACATAACCCAAACATTCTACAGTAGTTACAAGGAAACCACATTTTTCCCACTTTGCAAATAAGTGATTTTCTCTATGACATTTCAATATTGATTGAACATGAGTAATTTGCTCCTGAACCAAATTAGAATATATCCCAATGTCATGAATATTTAACATTGGAAATATCCCCCAAAAACCACATACTGCTTCACTAATAAAGAACTTGAAAAGCTGCTGGGCATTAGAGAGTCCGAAGGTATGAAGAAAATTTCAAGCAATCCACATTTTGTTCTGAAAGCTGTTTTGCATTTGCCACCTTCTCAAACTCTAACAAAAAGATATGCCCCATGCAGATTCAACATTGTGTAGATAAGAATTCAAACGTGGTCTATTTATTCTGAGATCAATGGCAATGGATAGCAATTCTTGATGGCATTCTATACAAGTTCTTACTTCTCCATATTTTCAGGCATGGAAAAGTAGTGAATCCATACTAATATTATAAAGAGAGAGCCCAAACCTTTGAGGCGGGTAATCTCAGTAACCACAGCACCAATCACAACCAGCACCAATCACAACACCCAATACAGCGTTGGAAAGGGCAGATGCAGCAGAAGGACATAGGCTATGCAGACACATAAAAAAATGTATTAAAAAAATTGCAAAAAACTACATCATCCAGAAGGCAGAGGGCCAAAATAACATCAAACAGGAAATGATGTAATAATGTGACTCACTATATTGAGACTGAGAGCCTGGAGTCAAATTGGTCGTGAACAAGGGATATGCTATCCCGAAACGCATAGATTTGTGCCTGCCTGCTTGAGGAACTCCATGCTGTGAGGATTAAATAAAAAAGCACATAAGTGAAGACAAACGCGAGTTCGTCCCGTTTTTCTCCCAGCTGGGGGAATTGGTTGTGGATTTAAATGCGGCGTGGTTTTGCCGCGGGGATTTACGAACCGGCGAGAGAGCGCTGCAAATTCTTCTGAAAAGGAACCGAGGGGTATCAATATATATATATATATATATATATATATATATATATATATATATATATATATATATATATATATATATATATATATATATTACATCAAAAGAGTCGCCTGATGAGGAGAGAGCCACAAGACAGGAAGGTCTTCGCCATCAATTTTATTGCAGGGTACAGTGGGGAATCTTGCCATGCATCGCACAAATAAAGTCCATTTTCACCTGACGCGTTTCATGCAGGGTCGCACTTCTTCAGAGGCATCTGGACGAGCAAAGACACAGCATATCGGCATCACTACTTAAATTAAACACCCCGCCCATGTAGGCGTGGCCTCTTCCTAGGCCTTCTGGGTGTTGTAGTGTAAAGTGTTGCTCATGTGAGCTGCTGTGTCAGTGCCCAATATCAAGCTTAAAACCCCAGTGGGTTGGGATATCAAAGTTCGAGTCCCCGTTTATACTTCCATCCTCCAACACTCGGCTCCTGTCCCTTAAGCAGCGGCGTCGGTTGGCGTTGCTGTAGGATGTCGAGAACGGCACCAGGGCTATCTCCGCGGCCCAGGCTGTGCCGCACAAATTACATCAAAAGAGTCGCCTGCTGAGGAGAGAGCCACAAGACAGGAAGGTCTTCGCCATCAATTTTATTGCAGGGTACAGTGGGGAATCTTGCCATGCATCGCACAAATAAAGTCAATTTTCACCTGACGCGTTTCATGCAGGGTCGCACTTCTTCAGAGGCATCTGGACGAGCAAAGACACTGCAATAAAATCAGCCAGGGCTGTAGCCGGGCTCAGGCGGCGGATCACTATACTAATTACATGCGCCTGCTAACATGAACCAGGGCTGCAGCTAGACCTCTAGCGGGGGGACACGCACCTGCTAACATCAACCAGGGCTGCAGCTGGGCCTCAAGCGGGGGAACACGCAAATGACCGTATCTGAATACACACATTACACACATTCTATTTCATACCCGGAGAACGTCAGGACGGGCTGCTAGTATACAATAGAGTTACAATGACGTATATCATCTATCTGTAAAAATTGATCTAGATATTTTTTTTAGATATTTGTTTTCCTTCTCTGTAAATGCATAAATACGACTACAGGATAAAGTAGATCCTGGTTGCAAATCAATACCGCAGTCACGGTCTCTATGAGGTGGTTGTTTTTACCTTATCAAAGACACCCTGGAAGTCTTCATATTTAGTAGGTAGTCTAACATTATCCTCCTTAATATACCCTTGATCCGCAAAACATTGCATTTTTTCTTTTCCATGTGTTTGACAGTTTGATTGACAGATTTCCGAGGCAAATGTTAATGAACATCTTCCCAATCAATACTTGGATAATGCTGTTGAAGCCAGGTTACTCCTACAATTAACTGGAAACATGGGGCATTGATTAAAATCAAAACTAGTTTCCTCTTCATGCTTATTTGAAATGGACATAACTAACCTAACAGTTTGGGAATCAAATGGACCAGGAACTAATATTCTATCATCAATAACTTTGACTGACTCTTAAGTAAGGTAGGCATAAAAAATATTTTTTGCAAAAGAACAGTGCATACATTTCCAGTGGCTCCTGAATCAAGAAAAAGTATGACACGAAATGTATTATTAAGGTCTGGGATGGGTATCTGGTTGGAGTTAACCAGTGACCTTTTGAAGTCTGTTTAATATTAACCCACTCCTTTGAGACCCACTCATGTGTCACACTTGGATGTGGGGTCTCAATCACTACTCTTCTGGGCTCTAGGTCTGAATTCCTATTTTTACTTTTGGGTTTAACAAAACAATCATTAAGAAAATGGCTTGGTTTACCACAGTAGAAGCAGAGATTCCAAGCTCTGATATCTGCCCAACTCTTCTTTAATTAAAGGGCCCCTGTCAATACCTATGTGCATAGGATGAAATCAGTTTTTACTTGTGGGTCAAATTTCTTCTACCTGAAAATAAACATGTTAGGGCCTGGTTACAAGTGTAGGTGGTATTTTTGCACAAGATAAATAACGATACCACAGGGTACATTTTTTATCGAGTGTGTCGTTGAGGAATAACATGTAAATTTTTATGTTTAACGCACCAAAATCCTCATGATACAGAAAATACCATGTTTTTTTCCCTGTTAAATGTATTTGCGGATGGTTGAGTTATTTAACGCATCCTATAATTATCGAATTGAACAGGGGTTTATGCACTGGTCGGAATATTCTGACCACCTCGCAATCAGGGCCTTAGTCTTCCTGTTCTGCTACTGCTTCCATCTTTCAAAAAAAGAAGGATCCAATTTTATCACTATGTCAATTAACTCTGAACACGTTTTAAGAGGATTCACCGCTTGAACTAAGAGCTTCTTTAATTGACCCCATCGCCCTCTGAAGAAAAAAAGTCTCTCTTGCTCTCTGGCCCTTGAAATTCGCCATCAAAATGTTGTAGTTGGAGGGCAGGGTCTTCATACAAGAGTCTACAGCCATTCAAGTAGGAGGTAAGTTCTTTACTCCATGTCAGACCCTTGGGTTACAGTCACAGCAGCAAGGTCCTCTTAGGGTTCCATTCTCGCTCCAGCTGTAGTCAACACCCAGGATCCACCGAGCACATAGGCACCAACATTCCGTGCATGATCGGACTCTCACAGCATCCAGCCTCAACATTCTACAGCATGCATACGCAGCCCATGCATACGCAGACACATCACAACACAACAACATCCCCTTTCCTTACACACAAGACAAACCAGATATGCCACCTCACTAGATAAGGCAAAGTCCTGTTGGAGAATAGGGCCTCTTAAACACACAGATTTTTTTTCCCTTCAGTTTTATATAGCGCAAACTAGACCCGGAGATATTAGGGGGCAGATTTATGAAGGCCTTGCGCCGCCGGTGCGTCACTTTTAACATGGGAAAAAGTGACGCATCGGTGGCGCAAGGCTTTCATAAATGAGGCCCCAGAGCACTTTTCATGAGCACCAGTTGGGTTACAGACGGACACATTCATTTTTGTGATTAAGTGATTTGCCCAGAATCACAGGATGGTGAGCACCCATGCCCAGAATCAAACCCGGTTCCCCAGCTTCGAGGTTGACCGCTCTAGTCGTATGGCCAGTGTTTTTCTCTAATGGGATAAATGCAACCACGTCCCCCTCCTCCTATCAAAGGTACTTTCCTGGAGGGTCGGTCTGGTCCTGCCGAAGCCCTAACTCTCAACTGACCCTCATTAGCGAGAAGCCTCGCCCAACCCTCAATAATACAAGGCGTCTTTGTTCTGCTTGAGAATACCCTGGTCCCACCAGGACCCTGATGTCTGTGATAAAAAGCTGCAAGAGGCATGTGGGGTACTTTCAGCAGCCTCCAGGTACTGGGTAGGGGCTTTCTTCTTGACATGAGTCCCAGGGTGGCCGGGTAAGGGGTCCACGCCTCATTATATTAGGACTGCAGCAGGGAAGGGGTTAAAGAGGTCTCATGATGCCAAACTCATTGAGGGCACTTGAGTTGGCTGCTTCGAGCTGGGCACACATCTCTAGAGATAGATAGCATCATTAAAGTGCCTGGAAATTCAATTTCATGCCAGAGGAGGATGCCAGGGGCATGCCCACACACTGAACCAACGCGGGTCTATAAATGAGGCATTCAGAGTTAAAGCGGATGCTAGAAAGAAGCAAAGCATTATTTTCAGGGAACAAGGGGACCCAAGGCGCAATAAGCTAAGGACCATGGGTAGGTACTATATTATCAAGAACAGTGGTCCTTAGAACAACAAGCAAATACACGAAAAAATAAATATAAACCAAATGGTAATATATTCCGGGGAAGTGTCCGGCAGGACAATTTATTTCCCTGATACAAAAGTACTATAACAAATATAACACTTGGTGTGGTAGAAGCGGGGCACCGTCCGGTGTCCGACTAACACACTGGAAAAACATACAACATACACAATAACAGGCAATAGCAAGAAGTCTGATTAGAATATGACATACACCAGACTATCTAAAGAATACACATATGCAAGAAAAATTGAATCTGCAATTGTTGCATTTAGTGTAATATGTCGACGACGTTTCGAACCATACTCAATAGAGGTTCATCCTCAGGACAGAGGGTAATTGCCTTAAAGTTACACATTTGCGAATATCTCACTGATAATGGGATATATACCATGTAGAAAAAAGAGGAGACATAAAAAATGGGAGACATAAAAAAGATAGAGACATGTCATTAAAACATTGCCACAACTGCGTGCATAGATTGCATGACTCATACCATGCCAAGGTGCAGCCGGTAACGAGATGTGGATCATGCAAGGTATAGGCAGTGAAGAAAAATAACGAGGAACAGGGCTGGTTGTGCCAGGTGTCGAATCAACTATGGCTAGTGCAAAAATGAGGCACGGATGGAGTGAAGTGACGGCGGGCCGGCGTGCTAAACATTCAATGCACCCAAAATCAGTGTCTCTATGGTGAGGGCGGGCGTATGTGGAATTTCGCTTACCAAAGGTGTCGCACTCTTGTAGGAAAATTCCTTAAGCTAGATAGTGTAGCTTTAGTTATAAAGTGAGTCTAATGGGAGAAATATTGACACTATAATAGCAAAAAGAAGTAAGTTTCCCATCTAAAGTCGTTTTGAGAAATTGCTCATACCTTAAATGAGTGCCCTCAGTACTGTGGTCTGTGGAGGGAAGGGCGACATGTGAATGACTATGGCAATTACGCTCGAGGTGACCGTAGTAAAAAATAAAAAATGAAAAATGCGGGAGGGCCGATCTTACCCGAAAGAAATAGTCACGATACCAAAGTCTGGGGAAGAAATACATAGGCAACATAAGTGACAGTGGTGTCTTAAACTAGACTCCTACTGCGAGTGCACATTGTCCAGGGCTAATCTTACCTGGAAAAAACAGGGAGCAAGGCCACAATGGGGATTCTTGTCAGCACCGGTGAAGAACGCGGCGTCTCCGTGCAATGCGGGACGCGGCGAAGGTATGCGGAAGGTCACGTGAAAAACGGACCAATCCGATTGCAACCAAACTTGGCGGCCATTTTGGATCGGGGAAGTAATCAAATGGCATGATATCAAGAGGAAGGACTAAGCTGCGATATGCAGGGCCGGTGTCGGCCATCTTAGAGTGGTGCCTGGCCCATTAAGACGTGTAGAAAAAAATATAGAAAAAAATATAGAAAAAAATAACTCAGTAAGTGCCCATGGCTGTCAATAGATATGAGTGGAGAGCGAGGGCTGGCGCGCCGTGAAACACAGACATTCAGAACATACCTTAAAGCTAGTGTTCGATGATAAATACATTTTCAGCACAATTCAAATATTTTACATTTACTTATGCATTGTAAAAGTGAAAAAATTATTCAGAACCATATTTTACAATTAAATTACAAGCTTGCGGAAGAATCCGTGGGGAGAGGAAAACAGATAAGGTTAGATCAGGGAAGTCCAATCCTCAGTCCGATTCAATCCTGTGTGAAGACTTTTAGTCTTCAGGATCCATCTCAGTTCCTCTTTGTTCATGAGTTGTTGCAGGTTGCCCCCGCGGCTCGGGAGTTTTACCAGGCAAATGATAGTCCATTTAAAATCCATTTCCGTATGGGATTGTTCTGTGAAATGCTGTACCAGGGGTGCATTCGCAGTTCGGCATCGTATCCTACTCCGATGTTGGCACATCCTGGTTCGTGCCTTTTGTGTGGTTTGTCCGATATAGATCATGGAGCATGGGCACAACAAAGCATAGATTGCATTGGAGCTATTGCAGTTTGAGAATTCTCTGCGTTCGTACTTCAAATCATTGTAAACAAACTCTTTGCCTTCTATAGTACTCTCACACATAGAACAGTTACCACATTTTACATGCCCAGTGAGCTTCGGCAAACCCCATAGTGTGTCAATTGTGGTCATCTCTGCAGGTGCAGGTAGTGCTGCCCGCACCAAGTGATCTTTTAAGTTTTTAGCCTTTTTAAAGGCGAACATCGGTTTCTCCAGTTGGAGTTGGTCAGCATTCAGCACAGCCCAATGTTTTTTAATGCTTTTGGTAAGCGAGTTGGATATCGGAGAGAAGGTTGTTACACATACCATCCGGTTCTGTGTCTTTTTTGGTTTAGATTCCAACAAAACTTCTCTCGGACAAAACCATGCTCTTTTTAATGATGTTTTGATTAGTCTGCGGGGGTAACCACGGGTGCTGAGTTTAGCGCTAAGTACATGGGCCTCTTTGAAGTAATCTTCTTTTAAATAACAATTTCTTCTCAGCCTTAGAAATTGTGAGAAGGGTAAGGAATCACGGAGCGCTCTGGGATGATTACTTTGATAGCTTAATAAGGTATTGCGCTCGGTGGGTTTCCTATAAAGGCTAGTGATGAGGACGCCTTCTTTCTCCTGTATGTTTAAGTCTAGAAAGGGAATACTAGCCCTACTCTTAGTAAGAGTGTAGGTGAGGCCACTACAGTTGGAATTGAGCCAGTGTAGAAAAGGAGAAAGTAGATCCTCATTCTCCGTCCAAATCATAAAAATGTCATCTATATACCTTTTCCATAGGGCGATGCCACTATGGAAAGGGTTAGACGGGATCAAAATGCGCTCGCATTCAAGGCTATCCATGTACAGCACTGCCAGGTTCGGCGCGAAGACAGCCCCCATCGATGTACCCTTGATCTGGCCGTAGTACTGGCCATCGAACAAAAAATAATTCTTCGTGAGACAAATTTCCAATAGTTGGAGAATAAACAATGTAGGAATGAAATGTGGGCTCGGGCGGTTGTTGAGGACTTTTTCAATGACAAGCATTGAGTCATTTTGGGGAATATTAGTGTATAATGACTCCACGTCCAGAGTGCAAAGCACATTGGACGTGGGGTCAAATGGATGTTCCTCTATCAGGTTAATCATATGGGTACTGTCACGGATGTAACATTGAGTAGCTGGTATAAAATCCTTGATGAAAAAATCCACAAACAGTCCCAAAGGTTCCAGAACTGACCCACAGCCTGAAACTATGGGTCTGCCCGGGGGATGTTCCACACTTTTATGGACCTTCGGGAGTGTATAAATGACAGGAGTGCGAGGAGCTTTGGCATTGAGAAAAGAATATTCCTTTTTGCTCAAAAACCCTAACTCGAGGCCTTCTTTAGTGACTTGCCGAATTAGGTTTTGGATCTCGACTATCGGATTCCTTTGGAGTTTTATATAGTGTGAGGGATTGCTCAGTTGGCGAAGCACCTCTGTTTTATATGTGTCAAGGTTCTGTAGTACAATACCCCCGCCTTTATCGGCAGACTTGATAATTAGATCAGAATTTGATTTGAGGTTGAGAAGTGCATGCTTCTCCTCCAAACTAATATTGTAAGGGATGAAAGTATGCCGTTTCTCAAGAGTGGAGAGATCCTGCAGAACAAGTTTCTCGAAGGTCAATATCTCCGGAGGCACCATGCTGCCTACTGGCGAGAAAGTTGAGGGTGGACGGAAAGGAGTGTTAGGAGTAAGGGACGGTTTAGGGTGGAGTATGAAGAAGGCATGTAGTCTCAACTTCCTAAAAAATCTTAGTAACTCCGTCTGTACG
Organism: Lissotriton helveticus; assembly: GCF_964261635.1. Classification (NCBI taxonomy): domain Eukaryota; kingdom Metazoa; phylum Chordata; class Amphibia; order Caudata; family Salamandridae; genus Lissotriton; species Lissotriton helveticus. The sequence continues at coordinate 1,937,894,434 of NC_136067.1, forward strand.
TCCAAATAGTTGGGACGTATCGTGGGGACAAATGAAAGTCCCTTGGTTAATAACGACAATTCAGTGTTAGAGAGGGGATGTGATGTAAGGTTGAAAATGGGTAATGGCAATGGGTTAGCCAGATCTACTAAATCAGGCATTGTGCTAGCATAAGTAGCTATTTGCTGATCTACCATTGATAATGTTGGCGTCTGGTGTTCCGTTCGCCTGACGGGTAGGGTCCCCGCGGGGCTGGCTTGGGTTTCCCCCTCTTGGGAGGATCGGATTGGCCTCTGGATAAAAAAGGAGCTCTATTAGAGGGACCAGGGGCACCACCTTGGTCAGAGCTATCAGATGACTCTGCCGAGGTATCTGAAAACCCAACTAGAGTTTGTCGTCTATTGTAGCGGCCCCAAGGTCTTTGGTTTTGATTCTGTGGGCCACCGTAGGAACGGTTAGTGTAGAAGTCTTTGACTAAATATGGATAGGCTCTTTCTTGCGAAAAGTTTTTAATATCTTTTCTCACTTTAGTTGTTTTTTTGTTTAACTCAATTCTGTGGAAATCGCTTATAGTTTTTTCTATATCCTCTAGTAATTTAGTGCAATCAGGCACAGGACATTTTGCTTTCAGTTGAGTTTCCAGATCTACTATTTCCAATCCTAGTTTTTTCAACTCCTCTGAAGCAATATCGATGCCTAGTGCCATCCACTGTCTAGAGCAACCGGTACTGATGTAACTAAACCCTGTGATATACTTCGGGTTATCAGTAAACACGCCAGGTATGTTGCGAACCTGTAACCCGAGTGGGATAATATTGGCTTTGAGATATTGAGCCAAAAGTAGTATCATCAGTTCTAACCTTACTACCTTCTTTTTGATTTTTTCAAGTTGATCACCTAATGGAACATTGAGTGTGCTAGGGCTTTCGGGATTGTCTGTAAGTAAGGATGGGCCATCAAGAAGTTTTTTGAAATATTCTTCGTTATATAGGGGCGTGTGATCTGACATGCCCTAAAAAGGTTGAGAGGAAATTGGAAAGGGTGAGAGTGGGAAGACTAACAAGGGACAGTGACCCGCTTCAGGGAAGGGGTAGGGGAGCGAACCCTTGCAACCAGTTGGTTGCGCTAAGTATTATTTTCAGGGAACAAGGGGACCCAAGGCGCAATAAGCTAAGGACCATGGGTAGGTACTATATTATCAAGAACAGTGGTCCTTAGAACAACAAGCAAATACACGAAAAAATAAATATAAACCAAATGGTAATATATTCCGGGGAAGTGTCCGGCAGGACAATTTATTTCCCTGATACAAAAGTACTATAACAAATATAACACTTGGTGTGGTAGAAGCGGGGCACCGTCCGGTGTCCGACTAACACACTGGAAAAACATACAACATACACAATAACAGGCAATAGCAAGAAGTCTGATTAGAATATGACATACACCAGACTATCTAAAGAATACACATATGCAAGAAAAATTGAATCTGCAATTGTTGCATTTAGTGTAATATGTCGACGACGTTTCGAACCATACTCAATAGAGGTTCATCCTCAGGACAGAGGGTAATTGCCTTAAAGTTACACATTTGCGAATATCTCACTGATAATGGGATATATACCATGTAGAAAAAAGAGGAGACATAAAAAATGGGAGACATAAAAAAGATAGAGACATGTCATTAAAACATTGCCACAACTGCGTGCATAGATTGCATGACTCATACCATGCCAAGGTGCAGCCGGTAACGAGATGTGGATCATGCAAGGTATAGGCAGTGAAGAAAAATAACGAGGAACAGGGCTGGTTGTGCCAGGTGTCGAATCAACTATGGCTAGTGCAAAAATGAGGCACGGATGGAGTGAAGTGACGGCGGGCCGGCGTGCTAAACATTCAATGCACCCAAAATCAGTGTCTCTATGGTGAGGGCGGGCGTATGTGGAATTTCGCTTACCAAAGGTGTCGCACTCTTGTAGGAAAATTCCTTAAGCTAGATAGTGTAGCTTTAGTTATAAAGTGAGTCTAATGGGAGAAATATTGACACTATAATAGCAAAAAGAAGTAAGTTTCCCATCTAAAGTCGTTTTGAGAAATTGCTCATACCTTAAATGAGTGCCCTCAGTACTGTGGTCTGTGGAGGGAAGGGCGACATGTGAATGACTATGGCAATTACGCTCGAGGTGACCGTAGTAAAAAATAAAAAATGAAAAATGCGGGAGGGCCGATCTTACCCGATAGAAATAGTCACGATACCAAAGTCTGGGGAAGAAATACATAGGCAACATAAGTGACAGTGGTGTCTTAAACTAGACTCCTACTGCGAGTGCACATTGTCCAGGGCTAATCTTACCTGGAAAAAACAGGGAGCAAGGCCACAATGGGGATTCTTGTCAGCACCGGTGAAGAACGCGGCGTCTCCGTGCAATGCGGGACGCGGCGAAGGTATGCGGAAGGTCACGTGAAAAACGGACCAATCCGATTGCAACCAAACTTGGCGGCCATTTTGGATCGGGGAAGTAATCAAATGGCATGATATCAAGAGGAAGGACTAAGCTGCGATATGCAGGGCCGGTGTCGGCCATCTTAGAGTGGTGCCTGGCCCATTAAGACGTGTAGAAAAAAATATAGAAAAAAATATAGAAAAAAATAACTCAGTAAGTGCCCATGGCTGTCAATAGATATGAGTGGAGAGCGAGGGCTGGCGCGCCGTGAAACACAGACATTCAGAACATACCTTAAAGCTAGTGTTCGATGATAAATACATTTTCAGCACAATTCAAATATTTTACATTTACTTATGCATTGTAAAAGTGAAAAAATTATTCAGAACCATATTTTACAATTAAATTACAAGCTTGCGGAAGAATCCGTGGGGAGAGGAAAACAGATAAGGTTAGATCAGGGAAGTCCAATCCTCAGTCCGATTCAATCCTGTGTGAAGACTTTTAGTCTTCAGGATCCATCTCAGTTCCTCTTTGTTCATGAGTTGTTGCAGGTTGCCCCCGCGGCTCGGGAGTTTTACCAGGCAAATGATAGTCCATTTAAAATCCATTTCCGTATGGGATTGTTCTGTGAAATGCTGTACCAGGGGTGCATTCGCAGTTCGGCATCGTATCCTACTCCGATGTTGGCACATCCTGGTTCGTGCCTTTTGTGTGGTTTGTCCGATATAGATCATGGAGCATGGGCACAACAAAGCATAGATTGCATTGGAGCTATTGCAGTTTGAGAATTCTCTGCGTTCGTACTTCAAATCATTGTAAACAAACTCTTTGCCTTCTATAGTACTCTCACACATAGAACAGTTACCACATTTTACATGCCCAGTGAGCTTCGGCAAACCCCATAGTGTGTCAATTGTGGTCATCTCTGCAGGTGCAGGTAGTGCTGCCCGCACCAAGTGATCTTTTAAGTTTTTAGCCTTTTTAAAGGCGAACATCGGTTTCTCCAGTTGGAGTTGGTCAGCATTCAGCACAGCCCAATGTTTTTTAATGCTTTTGGTAAGCGAGTTGGATATCGGAGAGAAGGTTGTTACACATACCATCCGGTTCTGTGTCTTTTTTGGTTTAGATTCCAACAAAACTTCTCTCGGACAAAACCATGCTCTTTTTAATGATGTTTTGATTAGTCTGCGGGGGTAACCACGGGTGCTGAGTTTAGCGCTAAGTACATGGGCCTCTTTGAAGTAATCTTCTTTTAAATAACAATTTCTTCTCAGCCTTAGAAATTGTGAGAAGGGTAAGGAATCACGGAGCGCTCTGGGATGATTACTTTGATAGCTTAATAAGGTATTGCGCTCGGTGGGTTTCCTATAAAGGCTAGTGATGAGGACGCCTTCTTTCTCCTGTATGTTTAAGTCTAGAAAGGGAATACTAGCCCTACTCTTAGTAAGAGTGTAGGTGAGGCCACTACAGTTGGAATTGAGCCAGTGTAGAAAAGGAGAAAGTAGATCCTCATTCTCCGTCCAAATCATAAAAATGTCATCTATATACCTTTTCCATAGGGCGATGCCACTATGGAAAGGGTTAGACGGGATCAAAATGCGCTCGCATTCAAGGCTATCCATGTACAGCACTGCCAGGTTCGGCGCGAAGACAGCCCCCATCGATGTACCCTTGATCTGGCCGTAGTACTGGCCATCGAACAAAAAATAATTCTTCGTGAGACAAATTTCCAATAGTTGGAGAATAAACAATGTAGGAATGAAATGTGGGCTCGGGCGGTTGTTGAGGACTTTTTCAATGACAAGCATTGAGTCATTTTGGGGAATATTAGTGTATAATGACTCCACGTCCAGAGTGCAAAGCACATTGGACGTGGGGTCAAATGGATGTTCCTCTATCAGGTTAATCATATGGGTACTGTCACGGATGTAACATTGAGTAGCTGGTATAAAATCCTTGATGAAAAAATCCACAAACAGTCCCAAAGGTTCCAGAACTGACCCACAGCCTGAAACTATGGGTCTGCCCGGGGGATGTTCCACACTTTTATGGACCTTCGGGAGTGTATAAATGACAGGAGTGCGAGGAGCTTTGGCATTGAGAAAAGAATATTCCTTTTTGCTCAAAAACCCTAACTCGAGGCCTTCTTTAGTGACTTGCCGAATTAGGTTTTGGATCTCGACTATCGGATTCCTTTGGAGTTTTATATAGTGTGAGGGATTGCTCAGTTGGCGAAGCACCTCTGTTTTATATGTGTCAAGGTTCTGTAGTACAATACCCCCGCCTTTATCGGCAGACTTGATAATTAGATCAGAATTTGATTTGAGGTTGAGAAGTGCATGCTTCTCCTCCAAACTAATATTGTAAGGGATGAAAGTATGCCGTTTCTCAAGAGTGGAGAGATCCTGCAGAACAAGTTTCTCGAAGGTCAATATCTCCGGAGGCACCATGCTGCCTACTGGCGAGAAAGTTGAGGGTGGACGGAAAGGAGTGTTAGGAGTAAGGGACGGTTTAGGGTGGAGTATGAAGAAGGCATGTAGTCTCAACTTCCTAAAAAATCTTAGTAACTCCGTCTGTACGTCCAAATAGTTGGGACGTATCGTGGGGACAAATGAAAGTCCCTTGGTTAATAACGACAATTCAGTGTTAGAGAGGGGATGTGATGTAAGGTTGAAAATGGGTAATGGCAATGGGTTAGCCAGATCTACTAAATCAGGCATTGTGCTAGCATAAGTAGCTATTTGCTGATCTACCATTGATAATGTTGGCGTCTGGTGTTCCGTTCGCCTGACGGGTAGGGTCCCCGCGGGGCTGGCTTGGGTTTCCCCCTCTTGGGAGGATCGGATTGGCCTCTGGATAAAAAAGGAGCTCTATTAGAGGGACCAGGGGCACCACCTTGGTCAGAGCTATCAGATGACTCTGCCGAGGTATCTGAAAACCCAACTAGAGTTTGTCGTCTATTGTAGCGGCCCCAAGGTCTTTGGTTTTGATTCTGTGGGCCACCGTAGGAACGGTTAGTGTAGAAGTCTTTGACTAAATATGGATAGGCTCTTTCTTGCGAAAAGTTTTTAATATCTTTTCTCACTTTAGTTGTTTTTTTGTTTAACTCAATTCTGTGGAAATCGCTTATAGTTTTTTCTATATCCTCTAGTAATTTAGTGCAATCAGGCACAGGACATTTTGCTTTCAGTTGAGTTTCCAGATCTACTATTTCCAATCCTAGTTTTTTCAACTCCTCTGAAGCAATATCGATGCCTAGTGCCATCCACTGTCTAGAGCAACCGGTACTGATGTAACTAAACCCTGTGATATACTTCGGGTTATCAGTAAACACGCCAGGTATGTTGCGAACCTGTAACCCGAGTGGGATAATATTGGCTTTGAGATATTGAGCCAAAAGTAGTATCATCAGTTCTAACCTTACTACCTTCTTTTTGATTTTTTCAAGTTGATCACCTAATGGAACATTGAGTGTGCTAGGGCTTTCGGGATTGTCTGTAAGTAAGGATGGGCCATCAAGAAGTTTTTTGAAATATTCTTCGTTATATAGGGGCGTGTGATCTGACATGCCCTAAAAAGGTTGAGAGGAAATTGGAAAGGGTGAGAGTGGGAAGACTAACAAGGGACAGTGACCCGCTTCAGGGAAGGGGTAGGGGAGCGAACCCTTGCAACCAGTTGGTTGCGCTAAGTATTATTTTCAGGGAACAAGGGGACCCAAGGCGCAATAAGCTAAGGACCATGGGTAGGTACTATATTATCAAGAACAGTGGTCCTTAGAACAACAAGCAAATACACGAAAAAATAAATATAAACCAAATGGTAATATATTCCGGGGAAGTGTCCGGCAGGACAATTTATTTCCCTGATACAAAAGTACTATAACAAATATAACACTTGGTGTGGTAGAAGCGGGGCACCGTCCGGTGTCCGACTAACACACTGGAAAAACATACAACATACACAATAACAGGCAATAGCAAGAAGTCTGATTAGAATATGACATACACCAGACTATCTAAAGAATACACATATGCAAGAAAAATTGAATCTGCAATTGTTGCATTTAGTGTAATATGTCGACGACGTTTCGAACCATACTCAATAGAGGTTCATCCTCAGGACAGAGGGTAATTGCCTTAAAGTTACACATTTGCGAATATCTCACTGATAATGGGATATATACCATGTAGAAAAAAGAGGAGACATAAAAAATGGGAGACATAAAAAAGATAGAGACATGTCATTAAAACATTGCCACAACTGCGTGCATAGATTGCATGACTCATACCATGCCAAGGTGCAGCCGGTAACGAGATGTGGATCATGCAAGGTATAGGCAGTGAAGAAAAATAACGAGGAACAGGGCTGGTTGTGCCAGGTGTCGAATCAACTATGGCTAGTGCAAAAATGAGGCACGGATGGAGTGAAGTGACGGCGGGCCGGCGTGCTAAACATTCAATGCACCCAAAATCAGTGTCTCTATGGTGAGGGCGGGCGTATGTGGAATTTCGCTTACCAAAGGTGTCGCACTCTTGTAGGAAAATTCCTTAAGCTAGATAGTGTAGCTTTAGTTATAAAGTGAGTCTAATGGGAGAAATATTGACACTATAATAGCAAAAAGAAGTAAGTTTCCCATCTAAAGTCGTTTTGAGAAATTGCTCATACCTTAAATGAGTGCCCTCAGTACTGTGGTCTGTGGAGGGAAGGGCGACATGTGAATGACTATGGCAATTACGCTCGAGGTGACCGTAGTAAAAAATAAAAAATGAAAAATGCGGGAGGGCCGATCTTACCCGATAGAAATAGTCACGATACCAAAGTCTGGGGAAGAAATACATAGGCAACATAAGTGACAGTGGTGTCTTAAACTAGACTCCTACTGCGAGTGCACATTGTCCAGGGCTAATCTTACCTGGAAAAAACAGGGAGCAAGGCCACAATGGGGATTCTTGTCAGCACCGGTGAAGAACGCGGCGTCTCCGTGCAATGCGGGACGCGGCGAAGGTATGCGGAAGGTCACGTGAAAAACGGACCAATCCGATTGCAACCAAACTTGGCGGCCATTTTGGATCGGGGAAGTAATCAAATGGCATGATATCAAGAGGAAGGACTAAGCTGCGATATGCAGGGCCGGTGTCGGCCATCTTAGAGTGGTGCCTGGCCCATTAAGACGTGTAGAAAAAAATATAGAAAAAAATATAGAAAAAAATAACTCAGTAAGTGCCCATGGCTGTCAATAGATATGAGTGGAGAGCGAGGGCTGGCGCGCCGTGAAACACAGACATTCAGAACATACCTTAAAGCTAGTGTTCGATGATAAATACATTTTCAGCACAATTCAAATATTTTACATTTACTTATGCATTGTAAAAGTGAAAAAATTATTCAGAACCATATTTTACAATTAAATTACAAGCTTGCGGAAGAATCCGTGGGGAGAGGAAAACAGATAAGGTTAGATCAGGGAAGTCCAATCCTCAGTCCGATTCAATCCTGTGTGAAGACTTTTAGTCTTCAGGATCCATCTCAGTTCCTCTTTGTTCATGAGTTGTTGCAGGTTGCCCCCGCGGCTCGGGAGTTTTACCAGGCAAATGATAGTCCATTTAAAATCCATTTCCGTATGGGATTGTTCTGTGAAATGCTGTACCAGGGGTGCATTCGCAGTTCGGCATCGTATCCTACTCCGATGTTGGCACATCCTGGTTCGTGCCTTTTGTGTGGTTTGTCCGATATAGATCATGGAGCATGGGCACAACAAAGCATAGATTGCATTGGAGCTATTGCAGTTTGAGAATTCTCTGCGTTCGTACTTCAAATCATTGTAAACAAACTCTTTGCCTTCTATAGTACTCTCACACATAGAACAGTTACCACATTTTACATGCCCAGTGAGCTTCGGCAAACCCCATAGTGTGTCAATTGTGGTCATCTCTGCAGGTGCAGGTAGTGCTGCCCGCACCAAGTGATCTTTTAAGTTTTTAGCCTTTTTAAAGGCGAACATCGGTTTCTCCAGTTGGAGTTGGTCAGCATTCAGCACAGCCCAATGTTTTTTAATGCTTTTGGTAAGCGAGTTGGATATCGGAGAGAAGGTTGTTACACATACCATCCGGTTCTGTGTCTTTTTTGGTTTAGATTCCAACAAAACTTCTCTCGGACAAAACCATGCTCTTTTTAATGATGTTTTGATTAGTCTGCGGGGGTAACCACGGGTGCTGAGTTTAGCGCTAAGTACATGGGCCTCTTTGAAGTAATCTTCTTTTAAATAACAATTTCTTCTCAGCCTTAGAAATTGTGAGAAGGGTAAGGAATCACGGAGCGCTCTGGGATGATTACTTTGATAGCTTAATAAGGTATTGCGCTCGGTGGGTTTCCTATAAAGGCTAGTGATGAGGACGCCTTCTTTCTCCTGTATGTTTAAGTCTAGAAAGGGAATACTAGCCCTACTCTTAGTAAGAGTGTAGGTGAGGCCACTACAGTTGGAATTGAGCCAGTGTAGAAAAGGAGAAAGTAGATCCTCATTCTCCGTCCAAATCATAAAAATGTCATCTATATACCTTTTCCATAGGGCGATGCCACTATGGAAAGGGTTAGACGGGATCAAAATGCGCTCGCATTCAAGGCTATCCATGTACAGCACTGCCAGGTTCGGCGCGAAGACAGCCCCCATCGATGTACCCTTGATCTGGCCGTAGTACTGGCCATCGAACAAAAAATAATTCTTCGTGAGACAAATTTCCAATAGTTGGAGAATAAACAATGTAGGAATGAAATGTGGGCTCGGGCGGTTGTTGAGGACTTTTTCAATGACAAGCATTGAGTCATTTTGGGGAATATTAGTGTATAATGACTCCACGTCCAGAGTGCAAAGCACATTGGACGTGGGGTCAAATGGATGTTCCTCTATCAGGTTAATCATATGGGTACTGTCACGGATGTAACATTGAGTAGCTGGTATAAAATCCTTGATGAAAAAATCCACAAACAGTCCCAAAGGTTCCAGAACTGACCCACAGCCTGAAACTATGGGTCTGCCCGGGGGATGTTCCACACTTTTATGGACCTTCGGGAGTGTATAAATGACAGGAGTGCGAGGAGCTTTGGCATTGAGAAAAGAATATTCCTTTTTGCTCAAAAACCCTAACTCGAGGCCTTCTTTAGTGACTTGCCGAATTAGGTTTTGGATCTCGACTATCGGATTCCTTTGGAGTTTTATATAGTGTGAGGGATTGCTCAGTTGGCGAAGCACCTCTGTTTTATATGTGTCAAGGTTCTGTAGTACAATACCCCCGCCTTTATCGGCAGACTTGATAATTAGATCAGAATTTGATTTGAGGTTGAGAAGTGCATGCTTCTCCTCCAAACTAATATTGTAAGGGATGAAAGTATGCCGTTTCTCAAGAGTGGAGAGATCCTGCAGAACAAGTTTCTCGAAGGTCAATATCTCCGGAGGCACCATGCTGCCTACTGGCGAGAAAGTTGAGGGTGGACGGAAAGGAGTGTTAGGAGTAAGGGACGGTTTAGGGTGGAGTATGAAGAAGGCATGTAGTCTCAACTTCCTAAAAAATCTTAGTAACTCCGTCTGTACGTCCAAATAGTTGGGACGTATCGTGGGGACAAATGAAAGTCCCTTGGTTAATAACGACAATTCAGTGTTAGAGAGGGGATGTGATGTAAGGTTGAAAATGGGTAATGGCAATGGGTTAGCCAGATCTACTAAATCAGGCATTGTGCTAGCATAAGTAGCTATTTGCTGATCTACCATTGATAATGTTGGCGTCTGGTGTTCCGTTCGCCTGACGGGTAGGGTCCCCGCGGGGCTGGCTTGGGTTTCCCCCTCTTGGGAGGATCGGATTGGCCTCTGGATAAAAAAGGAGCTCTATTAGAGGGACCAGGGGCACCACCTTGGTCAGAGCTATCAGATGACTCTGCCGAGGTATCTGAAAACCCAACTAGAGTTTGTCGTCTATTGTAGCGGCCCCAAGGTCTTTGGTTTTGATTCTGTGGGCCACCGTAGGAACGGTTAGTGTAGAAGTCTTTGACTAAATATGGATAGGCTCTTTCTTGCGAAAAGTTTTTAATATCTTTTCTCACTTTAGTTGTTTTTTTGTTTAACTCAATTCTGTGGAAATCGCTTATAGTTTTTTCTATATCCTCTAGTAATTTAGTGCAATCAGGCACAGGACATTTTGCTTTCAGTTGAGTTTCCAGATCTACTATTTCCAATCCTAGTTTTTTCAACTCCTCTGAAGCAATATCGATGCCTAGTGCCATCCACTGTCTAGAGCAACCGGTACTGATGTAACTAAACCTTTCTTCACTGCCTATACCTTGCATGATCCACATCTCGTTACCGGCTGCACCTTGGCATGGTATGAGTCATGCAATCTATGCACGCAGTTGTGGCAATGTTTTAATGACATGTCTCTATCTTTTTTATGTCTCCCATTTTTTATGTCTCCTCTTTTTTCTACATGGTATATATCCCATTATCAGTGAGATATTCGCAAATGTGTAACTTTAAGGCAATTACCCTCTGTCCTGAGGATGAACCTCTATTGAGTATGGTTCGAAACGTCGTCGACATATTACACTAAATGCAACAATTGCAGATTCAATTTTTCTTGCATATGTGTATTCTTTAGATAGTCTGGTGTATGTCATATTCTAATCAGACTTCTTGCTATTGCCTGTTATTGTGTATGTTGTATGTTTTTCCAGTGTGTTAGTCGGACACCGGACGGTGCCCCGCTTCTACCACACCAAGTGTTATATTTGTTATAGTACTTTTGTATCAGGGAAATAAATTGTCCTGCCGGACACTTCCCCGGAATATATTACCATTTGGTTTATATTTATTTTTTCGTGTATTTGCTTGTTGTTCTAAGGACCACTGTTCTTGATAATATAGAAAGAAGCAAAGCAGCACAATGGGGCGGCAGCGATCTGTTTCCAAAAATACCATTTATTTTTGGAAAAAGTTCTGAGGCGGCGTGACAGGTTTCATCTATACACTTTCTTTCCATCTGACGCTGCGGTTACCATGGTTACTTTCTGCGGTGTTATAACAAGAGCTGTTGTGATAGATTCATTAAGACACAGTTTGTTCTGTTCCTTCTGTGCTTTTTTTCTCTGAATAAGCCAGTCCCCTGGCTGAAACCACGGGTCGAAAGCTGTGAATCGACAAACGGAAGCACTGGGAATCGAGTAAGCACAGTGCCTTGCAATTAAATGTGTGTATCAAGCATGAATCAAAAGCAAGGTAGATATACCCCCAGAACTGGAGCTACGGATTCGTGTCTGTCATGGCGGCACTTCCTGCTATGATAATCACAATAATATATTGTTCTTATGTAGTGTTTAAGAACACGGCTCTGTCATTTCTAAGCACCTTAATGCACAAGTGTTACTATCACTCAATGCCAAGGCACTCAAATGAGCAACCTAAGAAGGATAAAACACTGACTTTGCCTTGCTGGGATTCTAACTTGTGACTTGGACATCTCAGGGAGGAGTGTTCAGCTCACCGAGCCACCCTATTGCCATATTCCTTTCAGTCTGTGCAATAGCAGATTATTCCTATTACACCTGGATTGTCCTCAACCTTCCATAGCTCATCTTTCACCTCCCAGATGTACTTTTTAAAAGTTCAAAATGGCGTTTCATTTGGTTCTGGTTGAAAACAGCTCAGGACACGCAATATATCTCAAAGTTGTTTAATTGAGCGGACAGAGTAGTGTGAGAAGTTGCATAATAAACGCATGCAGCCCTTGACAGGGCACGTGGCATTAGGGCCACTTCCAACCCTGATAAATGAGTTTAAAAAAATGAAAATGCTCCTTGATAAAGATATGTCCTTCAACCCTCAGTTAAATTCGGTGGTTAAAATAGTAAACTCCAGCTATCAATGCTCAGGAAATAGGTAACTCCTTCCTTCCCACCTTTAAGAGGAGCATTATTTATTTCAATACTGGACAGCTAACTCCGTGCAGACCTAAAAAATCTCACACCCGGAAACTGCAGAGTATTCAAAATGAAGCAGCCAGAATTTGTGTCAACTTCAGAAAATGTGAACTCAACTCACCTTCACTGAATTCTCACCACTGACTCTTGTGCAACACAGGACCAGATCACAATCAAGGCTCTCTATAGCATACACAAGGCACTGCATACAAAGGGACCTTGACATCTGCATCATCTGATCTCTGCTTGCCGGTGGTGATGGAGCAATTTTCAGAATAGGGGTGCTGCCTTCAATGCTATGCCACTGAAATTATAGGGATAGAGAAAAATCCAGGTGTTACACAAGGGACCACGCCCATTCAGCAGGAGTGGTAGGGTAGCAATGTGTGCATGGTGGGCGGTGCATTTTGGAGCTCCCAGTACTGAATGTTTGACACAAGCAGGGTACTGCCAGTTGCAAGTAGTGTATTATCCATTGATATTACCCTTTTGAAACGGACACTAAATTTACATCAGACATGTAGTTTTACTGCTGGAGCACAATATATGGAGAATGTGTGGAAAGCAGGGTTTAGCACATATTTACCATTTGCACATTACTCAAGTGAAGATTTTTGGTTTGTTTTGATCCTATTAAAACCTTTGTTTTCAGGAGTGTTAGGAAACAATTGACACCCTACACACAGCCTTTACTTTCACACCCCCTGTGCTCCAGCGACATTGTCACTTGATTCGTTTCTTTAGCTGCAAGGTTATCTTCAGACCCTTGCAGCTAAAGAAAGGAAATGTAAACAGCAACCTCCATATTAAAAGAATGAAAAGCAGTTTGTCAGAAGACTTTGCCTGACATTTGATCTCGGTCTATGAAAAAACAGCAAATGTAATTTAATTAAAAAAAATATATATATATAAAATGCTCTTTATTCAGGGGCGGTTTGTCTTCAGGAGCAGAAGAGTGTTGCCCACTAGGCGCCAGTGGTATAAATTAAGTCCTTTCCATGTCCAAGACTACTGAGCTCCCTGGCTGCTCCATAAGTACAGCCTACAGGGGCAGGGCGTTGTAAAGGCAGGGGATGGCCAGTCAGGGACTGGAGATTGGCAGTGAATGCCGACCACATCAGATGTCGTCCAGTGCGCATGTCTAGTAGGACAGGTCTTGTACTGTGTCCGATCCAACATGCGCACTTCAAGCCTCGAACCCAGTGCTCTGTTTCGGAGCCAGGGGAAAACAGCCCAGCCCCTCTGGCCTCCTTCAGAGCGGTGTTTTGCACCTGCTCCAACCAATCGCTGTTTTGCTCTCATGCAGCTTTAAGTATATAAAGCATGAGAGCAAAGCCTGGATTGGTTTGGGAAGAATAGCCTGCCCTTGCGGGCCCACGCTTTCCAGGAAGTGTGGGGGCGGGATGATTAAGGCCATAACCTTGCTTTATTTCAAAGCCACACAGTGATTGGTCATGTTTTTGCGTAATGGTGAAGTGATAGCACCGCTTTTGACCATCGCGCCCAGTTTCCAGGATTCTCCAGGATCCAGTGAGGCCTGATAATATTCAGGTAACTCACTTTATTGTATGTGCCTCTATGCATATGCCCCCTGCCACTTTGCGGGTAGGGCCGGACTGGCCCTAGCGGGCACCGGGCATTACCCCGGTGCGCCACCAGGCTGGTGGCGGTTTTGGGCCCCACAGGGGGCTGTTTTGTTACAGGGCCACTTTTGCAGCATAGCTGCAATATCGCCCCCTGTAACAAAATTGGCAGAAACCGGCCCTGGCAAACTGTTTGGCTTCACCCCCAACCCCCCCCCCCCAGGGGGGTCCAGCCGAGCACTTTGCCAGGGCTGGTTTTGGTTCGCCGTCTGGCCCTGTTTGCGGGACATCAGCAGCTGCCCGTGCAGGTAAGAGTGGTGGGGCCGGGTTGGGGGGATTCAACAGATGACCATGAGGGAAAAATAAATAAATAATTAATTTTCCCTGTGACTGATTTCACTGCGCCAGCATTCACTGTCAACTCACCGAACATAGCACCAGGCATGAGCCATGAATGTCGGCTGGTCAAATCACGAAATGTTCCTGTGCCTAAGACAATGAATTTGGCATTCTGTAATGTAACTGGTGCTCATGTAAAGAGCTAAGAATCCCTTCCTCAAAATTTGCACTACAATGAAAGTGCAAAACAACACTCAGTCTGACCTCTCCTTGAACATCCTTTGACTCCAGCCACACACTATTTTAGAAGGTGTTCAACCAGTTCACAAGATTCCGGGGAAAGGCACTGCTTCTACAATGCATGCCACTGTGGCTCATCCTCACTTTGCATTCAGTACTGATTCCTCCTGGGTGTGCTTTATTCCTCAAATCCTTTTAAAAAAACACAGCAGGATGCAAAGGCATCACACTGTACGCGCTAGACAGACTTGTTATTTCTATTTAACACTTGTTATCAATTTTTTTTAATCCACAATGCTTTACATACAAGATTCATTTATGCAGTATTGTTACTTTACTGCTCTTGGAATGATGAAAGGCTGAGCAGACATTGTGCAAAACAGCCCCTAGATGGGTATCCCCTTCTCCCATTTTAGATTAAAGGGTAGTGCCTCCCTTGGCACATGAGGTTAGAGCATAGGTGGCAAGTGGAAGCCATATGAAGAGAGTCATTTGCTATGTAAAATCCAACACCAACTTTTATGCCTCACCACTTTGAAATCTCACCAGCCACCACTATCTGTATTGCTCATTGCCCCCTCAACCTCTTGCAAAGTTGTTTTGGGGGTGCCTACTATCAGTGCCATATGCCAGAATTACAAAGCTATTATGGATCTACAAACCCCGCAATTCACGAAAGCAAAGGATTTGTGACCAAAATAATTGCTTTTTGGTATGTTTTATCCATTTTGAGAGTGTGAAAAACATTTCTGACTAGCAAAATGGATCCACCAAACCATTCTGAACTGCAGTTAAAATTGGGCATGAAGGGGCATTCCCTCCGAATTGCAATTTGGTGCGGTATATGTCAGTGGTTTTACAAATGCAAATCATTGAACAGTTACTGACACCACAAATAAGGTGGTAACCCCTTTGCTAATGGGAACTTGTCCATTTGAGGCACCTTATTTTTAGGGGAATTTTTCTAGGTGTCCTGGGGGGTGGGAGGGGCAGCAGGCTGTCTGGTCCCCTCGATGTGTTCCCAAACTGTTCCTTTAAAGAAAATGGTCTGTTTTACAAAACAAATCCCATTTGGGAATGCTAAAGCAGGGGTAGGGGTGGTGGCTTGCTGTTCTTTGCACTCGATCATCCCTGTATTTTTTGCCAATCTCGGGGGGGTCAAAAATTGTGACCTACCTAATGAATATTCCTTAGGCACGATGTTCTCGACCTCGTGACTAAAGATTTTGGTATGTGACTTATTAGTGCAAAGATTGAATTGCAAAATTAAACACTAGTCACGTAAAGAGGGAGCGCAATTTGTAATCACTTTTTGCGACTTGTCCTTTAGTACAGCTGGCCATGTGTCGGTCAATGCACACCAGCTCATCTAATTTGTGCCCAAAAAACTGAAACGGAGGAAGATCTATAAAGTTTGTGGGCTCTCACTATTGTGTCCTTCTTTAAGAAGCCAAGAAAACTACCTTTACTCTAGGAAAGACCTCAACACCCATCTCTTCAGAGAAGGCTTCAACTTATCTTCTAAAGCATGACACCAGCCCAGCTATAACCCGATGTTATTCCTCATGCTTCCAAGTCTCTCTTAGTCTTAGATCTTCCCTGTTAAAGACTTATTATCATCATCCTTGTTATTCCCCTTTTCATTATCTATCCTAGTGCTCTCCCTTCCTTGGTTTTCCGTCGTTCCCTCAGCTTTTACCTCACCTCTTCGATAGTGCTCTGAAGTGGCCAGTTCACGACTTGTAAGCACTTTACAGAACGCCCCACATAAACAAATAACCAATAAATAGGGACAGCAGGAGAGGGGCTGCAGATGGCAAGGGAGGGTTGCATGAAGAAGAGGCAGGGAGAGCAGGTTGATAATGTGGGCAGGGTGAAATTACAGGTGAGGCAGGTGACAACCAGGTCAGACCCACAGAGGAGGATGGTGAGGAATGAACTTTGGTGAATGGGGGAGTGGAAAGGTTACCAATGAAGCACTAGAGTATCAGGGTGGGTGAGAATAGCAGGGAGGAGACAAGAACAGTGATTGATTGCTGAGCATATGGCAGCAAGACAGTGTGGCATGTGGTGTGCTGATGTGGTGGAAGGTGGAGGTGTGTGATTGAGTGAGATGGGTCTACAGGACAGCAGCAGGGAAGAACCGGGGTGGTTGAGTATTTGGTACTCGGGAGGTAATGGGTGCAGCTGCTTGCACTGTCTCCACCTCCACAACGTCTCCACGGCCAACGGCTACAAGCAGCTGCACACAACACCACCAGCTACAATCAGTGGTAGCTCCTCCGCTGAGGCGAAGGTGCGTCGCCTCACTGCTTGTTGAGCAGTGGAAAATAAATATAAAATGATAATAACAAGAAGTTATTAACATTCTATTTTCCTCTGTGACTCCGGGTGGGGCTGGCTCACTGCAGAGGGATCAGGAGTGACTTGCACTGTCTCAATACATGTTCATGGCGCTTTGACCAGCCCTCTAGCGCTGGCGAAACAGTCATGCGTAGTTTGCGTTTTCCATTGGGGTGTGTTGCACAGCCCCGTGGAGAACATGCCCAGCCTACCCAGGCACTGCGTGAGCGCCCAAACAGGCTGCTCAGACCAATCACGACACTTCTCCTGCAGCGTCGTGATTGACTTGCAGAGTCGGAAGCCTGGGTACTTCCGGTGCTGGCTGGAGGCAGCAGCCGGGAAGAAGACAAGCAAGAAGACGGAGGAGAGGCATGCGGCGGATGCAGCAGCCAATCATAAGTTTTTTGGTTTTTTTATCCTTAGTCACCAACCCCATTCAGAGGCAGCCACCACTGGATACAATGCATCTACAAACAAGTACTGTATCCATTTTATCAACACTGCAGCATCCCCATCAGTGTCTAAAAAAGCAACAATGACACTGTCAGCTACATTGTGTCTACAAATTAGCACATTATCAACTTTGTCATTTCCTCCACTACCAACCACCAGAAGCAGCTACATTAATACTACCAGCTACACAGCATCCACAAGCAAGTACTGTATCAATCTCATTAACTCCCTAGCAGTCCCACTGACTGCCAGGAGATATAACCACACCAGCTGAATTGCATTTACAAGCAAGTACTGTATCATCCAGGTCAATTCCACAATCACCCTCTCGCCGACGGCTATACCATCACTAGTAACACTGTTTGTATACTGGGCATGGTACATCACCCTATGGGTGGATGACTACAAGACCCACATGCGCTCTGGAAATTTACATGCACACAGGTCCTGTCAGACAACTAATACGTGCCAAAAACAGACATGTTCAGAGGAAAATGTAGGTGCCTGATGAATTGACGGAATTGGTCATGTTTAATTGAGCAACTGCAGGGTGCGTTGTGTTGGTCTACAATGTAAAATATGGTCTGAAATACAGTTTATCTTTTGGTTTCACACTCACTGTCATTCAATCACATGTAATAATGCACCTCAATAGTGTTGTTTTTCAGGCAACTACCTATGCGTTCAGGTCCAGTTATTGCAAAAGATGTTTAGCACATATTTGTATCATGTGCCTATCACATCTTTCTCATGTTATGTTATTTATGATATATTTAATTTTTAAGAGGTACTCACACTACACTCATACTATATTCATACAATACATATTGTGAGAGTTTCTTGGTGTTAGAGGGAAAACAAAAGAGGGCTCCTGCTATAGAATCAAACACCACTAAATGTAGGCATCCAAGCAGCTGGAGTTGCATGCAAGCGATGCAGAAAACAGGTCCAGGTACAACAATCCCCGCTTCCTGGGTTTTCCTGAAAACATAGAAGGACAACTTCACAAAACTTTATTTGAGTCCTGGCTACCACCTGATCGTCTCTCTCAGTGGTTCACACTGGAACTGGCCCACAGACTGTCCCCTGGGCACCTCCAAAGCAGATCAAAGCTTGTATATTAAACTTCAGAGACAAAGACATCATTCTTATGGAAGCCTGACTAACCGGGGACCTCCACTTCCAACCTACGCGCATCAGGATTTTCTTGGATTTCTCAACAGCGGTGCAACACAAGCGCAAGGCCTTCCAGGATGTCAAAAACGTAGAGTGATGAACTTGCAATACATAATGATGTTTCTTGCCACCTTAAAACTAATCCATTACTCACGCTCTCAATTCTTTGAGACCCCTGAATCAGCTTGGGATTGGGCATGTGTGACAGGTTCTCCCCCTGGCACACAAACAGGCAATCTGACCTTTGCTCGAAACCCCTGCTTTAGCATTTACGGCAAAGTATGAAAACCCATAAGCAACATGGCACCACTACCCATGCATCAGACTTGTCCAATGCAGAGGCTGGCCCGCGGGTCCTAGGGCCCCAAGAGTCATCACAGGGCTCTCCTTTGCCGACTCACCAGCCGAGGCAACCGATTATCAGGCCCTATTGATTCACCGCCCGATTGAACCCCTAAGCACCTGCGGATATGGGAAGCCTAAGCGAAACACATTCATGGGCACTCTCTCAAGTTTTCCAACTTAGTGGCGCTTCCAGCTTAGAGGAGTTTCCTATGATTTGTAACCCCCATGGCATACGTTGACTGTTTTTGTTTCATTCTGAGGGATTGTTGAGTGACAAACGCTTCTGGGAGAGAGGAATGGAGTGGGGGAGTTAGTGGGGTAGGTGATGTTTGTTCTTGGGTTTTGGCTTTGTTTTATGGTTCTTGTTTAGATCATACTCACTAGCCACACACTTCGCACCTTTGCTCTCACATGTCCCGATAGTTTCACCCCCCATACTCCAACAATGGGCTCAGCCACTCCAGGACGTCCCATGAGGCTCTGTGCTTTAACATGATTCTTCCTGCTCGCCAGGACAAACTTCACAATTCTCACCCAGAACATTAAAGGCCTGTTGGACAGTATTACGGGGAATGTGGTCTTGCAGTATGTCAAGCGGCGGCTTTCCCTGGTCCTCATGCAGCAAGAAACCCACCTGTTGGGCATGAGATGCCCCTTCCTGGGATGCTATGGATACAATAGGGTATTCCATGTGAGCATGTCCAGAGATTTGAGGGGGTTGCAATATTGCTACACTGAAACTTCCCCTTCGTAGTCACAACTGCGCTCCTCCTAGACCCACTGGGCATATTTGTAGCGCTGGAGGGTACCCTAGAAGGAACTCACTACAATCTAATTATCATGTATGTTTCAGCCCAGGGCCGGAATCGGAAAGCAAACTGGCCCTGGCAGATAAGTCTTACTGTCCACGAGGATGAGACAGGGGGTGATTTATTGCTGGGAAACACTGCTGCTCCTTTTGGTACAGGGAGCCGATATTGCAGCACTGCAGCAAAACGGCCCCTATACCAAAAACGACCCGCACAGACCCAAACATGGCCCCCACCCTTCCGGCCTACTGGAAAAGCCCCAGTGCCAGCTAAGGCCAGTCCGGCCCTTTTCCAGCCCAAGCTACACAGACTGCACTTGATGCCTGTAGACAGCTTATTGTGGCCTTCCCCTGATATTACTGTCATTGGGTTGACTTCAATGTGGTCCCAGTCCAAGACTGAACTCTAATGCCCCCATCACTGCAGACAAAGATCAGCATCTCTCTCCATGGGCATCCGCAGAAATTTTTCCAGGGGGGGCAAAATGTTAACAACGCATACACAGAGTATCCACGGGTCTAACAAAGTAACCAACAACTACCTTTGAGAAACATGAACAAACAGATGATGTACCTCGTCGAGGAATTACCAGTCTAAGTACGGATACCCATCAGTCACCGTCCGATACCACCCTTTTCATCATCTGGCCTTCCTTATGTTCTTTCCAAGGGTGTTAAATGGTCAACATGTTTCGGCAGTGTCGTGCTCTCACCTGTGTTGCCTCAGGAGTGTTAAGGATTTGAAGATAGGTCTGCAACTTCACGCTATCACCACCATATGCCAGAATACAAACTGGTTAACATCTAATGGTGATCAGGGGGGAAGAAGGGAAAACAAAACAAGGAAAGGAGGGGAAGAAGGGTCTTCTCCATGGAGGTTGTCAGGAAGTCTGCAAGGTCTCAGAATACAGCAGCTGTATAAAGAGAAAGCACAGTGTTTATTGTCTAACCCTACCTACTCTATGCTTTATTCATCTAGGTGTATGCAGTTAATAATATACCTCCATTCTCTTCATCTAGTCGTATGAGAACGGGTGGCAGCGGAGGAATGGACAAAGGACTTCCTAGAACTCTCTATATAAAACAAAAGGTTAGGGGTTAGTATTTCTATATGTTTGAGGAGAAGATAAATTAATCTCTCTTATTGTTCGCATGCTCACCATATGTATAGACTATTAAATCATGGAAAGTAAACAGGTGATATTCGCACAGTATGTCAAATGCTAATGTTAGCATAAAAACTGATAACTAATAAAGGATACACATGGTACTATAAGGCTTCTCTTTAGTATAAGGACCATGAACTAGGTAAACAAAAAAACTCTCTCTTTCCTAATGGTAAATATACCCCTGACGCCCGTCGAGGACAAGGTAAAAGGTAGGTATTATCATAGCAGAAACATAAATGCCAAAAGCCACATAACATCTATTTTCTTATCTGGATTTAGGATCATAAGCTGTGTGCACCAAAACAACAGGAACCCCGTAGACGAGTGCAGGACGCCAACTTCACCGATGCAGTGCACAGGACGCCAACAGAGTCACCAGCTATGCGAGCAGACCGCCGAATACTCTGACGCGGTACAGAGGACGCCACCACTGTGACCCGGACGTGAACCCTGGAACTCGCGCGAATGTAAGGCGCTTCCGATGTGGAGAGGAGGGCTTAAGACTTGCCTCCTCTCTTCGTGTGCATGTGCTAAACACCGTACATGCGCATAGGTGGGCGGCGGCGGCCATCTTGCCAACCAACTCGTCTTCGTGTTGTTGCCAACCCGGACGGCTGGCACGACAGGCAGTTGATCAGGACACTATTGTCCTCTGCCTTCATCAGGACCTCAACCAGTGAAAGCTACTGTATTAAACAATAAGTGATGTGAAATTCTTAAAAATGATCAAAGACCAATGTCACCTGGACTCCTAAGTGTCTGGTCAAATCCTCCTATATGTGGTTATATTGCCACTATTGAGCAGGAGGGTACAGCCTCACCTCACCTGGCTGCGGATCAGGGAGAGGAAGCACCGCTCTCTCCGTCGGTACTCCAGATGGTCAACCGATGCGGCCAAAACATGTTGACCATTTAACACCCTTGGCAGATATCTGTTCACACTGCCATACTGTTTTTAATCTTGGGTAAGTTGGGCGACCGAATAAAAGTGTTTTGTCTCTCACTTACCCAACTTAAGTCACTCACTTTAAAACACCTTTTACGCACTGCAATTTATTTTCACTCTTACCCATCACTGTACACTATCATTTTCCATCTATGAAGTGATCCCTTGCCTCATAATTAGATGTAGGACATGTCAACCTGGTCCTGAATTACATCTTTTATGAGTTGCTATGGGAAGAACATAAGGAAGCCCAGATGATGACAAGGGCGGTATCGGACGGTGACTGATGGGTATCCGTACTTAGACTGGTAATCCCTCGACGAAGTACACAATCTGTTTGTTCATGTTTCTCAAAGGTAGTTGTTGGTTTCTTTGTTAGACCCGTGAATACTCTGTGTATGCTTTGTTCACTGTTTGGGGGTTGTATCCACGCTAGGTCTCTAAATATCCCCTAGGACCCTACTTTATCGGTTTGTTTGTTCGGCTAAATGTTAACATCCTCACCATCCTCCGACATGATGTGTTCCAGGTGGGGCACAAGAAACACTGGGATATAGGAGGAGCCATGAGGGGCAGGGAGCAGGCTGTATATGATCTCATACACCATAGTGTTATTATGCCGCAGCTATCTCTTTCTTTTGTGGCTTTTGGTAGATGTCATTCACACCTTCTAGCAATTGGTGTCAGAAAATGTCCCGCATTACGCTGCAGCCCTATTGTTGCTGCATAATTTAGTTAATACTGTGACATAATTTTATCCTCCATTGCTGCATAATTCTGTGGCCCCAAAGCAGACAGCACACGTTAAAAGTGTTTGTGCATGAAGCAGAGAACCTAAAGCTTGCAAACTTAGTTTGGTGTGCGTGCAAATCCTGCATTGCCGATCCCTGGTGAGTTGCACTACTTCTGCAGAAACAAGGCCAACTGAGGTACCAATGGGTGAGGCGGACTAGCTCAGGGTCCTGTGACCTCAGTGACAGAGTCACTGTCGCTCTAGCTTGTGCTGCTTCGTAGGCCTGCCCAGTAGACTGAAGGTGAACTTCAAGGTTAACCCACTCTTGCTACAGCTATGGGCATGCTGGTGCTAAGACACCAGGGCTTCTAGGGTCTAGGGGGGCCTTCTAAGGTCTAGCATGGGAATGTGCTCCCTTAGGAGAGGAAGCTGAACCTTGTTCCCCAGTTCCAAATTCGGCAGCTCTGGCCATAGTGCCACATCTTCTCCTCCAATGAACACCATACTCTTCCACTAAAAGAAACGTTAGATGCAATCCAATTGTGTTCCACTATAAATGCCTGGAAACAACTCAATTCAAAATTTGCACTAAACAAGAGTAATATTCTGTCTGAAAAAACAGTAACAACCTCCTGGAAAAAGCAAACACTCACAGGGAATGCAGGACTGAGTAAAGTATGTGAAATGTAAGCAGGAACAACATGCTTACCTTAATGCGTGTGCACTCGTTATTCAGAAATCAATGAGTGTTTTTGCCTAAAAAGCTAAGGACATGACTGCAGGGCCCGGCAGTGACCCGTTTCAATGTCCATTGCTTAAATCTTTACAAAACATAAGGAGTTTGATTTTAAAATACGACATTCATGAACATAAAGCTGTAGTACACTACACATTTCATAAACTAATAAAAGGAAAACAGCTGATAAGGATCACATGAAAATGTTTCTACACAATGCATCACACTCTAAATCAGGCTGTGGGCTGCTGGGACATCAGAATAAGAAGTGTTTGTGAGGCCTTGCTCCACCCTTTTCTTATTACTGACCAGGAAACTTCTAACACCCTCTTCTGCATCCATCCTTCCCTTTGCCATTCAGTGTTCTGTTTCTCCCTTTGCCATTGCCCTTCTCTCCCCTGTTGTTTCCTTCCCTACCTTTTCCAAACTCTTGTTTCACCCTTCTCTCCACTTAGTTTGTCCTCATTTCATCTTTTCCTTTGTTGTTTCCCTCTCTTTCTCCTTCTCCCTTAATGTGCTTATCTAGAATTATTTCCCGCCCCCTCCACTCTAGCCTCTTTTTCTCTCTTCTCTCGTCAATCATTTCTCCCTCTTTCCTCTTCCCCTCTACATTTGTCTCTACTCCCCACTCCGTCTCTTATTTCCTTTTTCACTTTCTTTTAATCTCTCCTTTCCTCTCGCCTCTCCTTTTGCCCCAACATAGAAGGTTAATTATTTCACTGAAACTTTGTCAAAATCGAATTTTCCTTTCACCCATTTCTAGTCATATTTTTCTTCAAATGTAAAGTTATCTGATATAACTTTACACTTGAAAAAAAGCACCCTCCCCATTTCATAAACAGATGGAATTTCATTAGAATGAAACTTCCAATCTACATCTGGTATCTATGGCTGGTATGTCACTGCACAGTATTTTAAACCGAGACAGCTGCCATTAGCCCCCCACATCCCAAACTCCTCCTGTAGCTTTACTACCGATCGTTGTGGCCTGCTGTGAGGGACTAAAGCCAACGTCCCTGTGCTGCTCAAAAGCATCAGCAGCTCCCCTAGGACTCTGTCACCTCCTGGGATGGCCTGATGCCCCATGCTGTGCCTCCTCTGTCGGTCCATTATCATTCTGCCTGTGGCTTGCTAAAAGTCACAGCCAATCTCTTTCAGCCTTTCGGGTTGTGCGCCCGCAGGAAAGTTGGCGCCGGTGGACCTGCTTTTCCACTTCTGGATGGCCTTAGGTGGGCCAGGAATGGATCTTTCTTGGGTGGGCCTGGCCTACCTGGCCCACCCTCTAGAACCGGGCCTGGATCCACGGGGGGGCAAGCACCCCTCCTTGCCCCCCCCTGCGGATGCCCATGTCTCTCTCCTCCTTAATGTCCTCTCTGGGTCTGTATGACATGTGGAGAGTATGGCATCCCCGGGAAAAGGAATTCTCACACACCTCAGTGGCACACAGGACCTTCTCCTGAATCGACTTCTTTTTCCTACCAACTGCGGTCGCACTTCATACCACAGCCGTAGATATTCTTACTTGGGGTACTTCGGATCACTCTCCTGTCATGCTACATCTCGGATCTCCTTATAGCACACTCTATCCTCTCTGGTGACTTAATGCCTGGCACTTATCTGATCCCCAGAACTCATATAGTCTGTAGATGGAAATTCGTACTTACTTTGAGATCAATCAAGGTTCCGTAGCCTCGACTGACATGCTTTAGGCAGCAGGCAAGGTCAAAAACCTTCTTCGAGCTGAACAACAAAAACCATCCTGCATGGCTGATCTCGAAGTCCAGATCCTGTGGCTAGAAAGACAATGTGTATACACCCCACTGCCTCACCTAATTTGACATCTCGAGGTTGATAAGATCTCTCTTCGACAGCTGGCGATGAAGGAATCTAGGCAACCCTGGTGGGCCTTTCTGCAACACATTTACGAACATGGGGATAAGTCAGGCAAATTACTATACCGGCTGGCCACTGGTAATTTAGCATTGAGAGTGGTCCCTGAGATACGAGACTACTCGGATGCATTCTAACTAACAACTCCAGCCATCCTCGACTGCTTTGCCACATATTATCGATCCCCGTACACACCCTGCTCACAGGCCCAGGAGGGGTCACGTAATCCTATCTTGCCCAATAAACCTCTCCATTCACAGCACCTTGATCCTGACACCCCACTCACGCTCAAAGAGATTGGAGACACCATAGCTGAATTATATGCCGGTAAAACACCAGATCTGGGTGGGTACCCGATTGAATACTATCGAAGGTTTTGGAAGTTTCTCACACCAGTCTACTGAATATGTATTTGCAGACAAAGTCTTTCCCCACAGGAACCATAGCGGGCATTCATAAAACTGGGCGCCCGCCTGACAGCTTCTCCTCCTATCAGCCAATTTCGCTCATCACTGCTGAACTTGATATTTGCCAAAGCCCTGGTCCAATAATTTCTATAAGTGATTACCGACCTGACCAATCCGGCTTTATGCCCGGTCATAGCATCAGACACTGCATTAGGCACCTCCACCTTGCACTCACTCGCAGCTCAGAACTCACAGCTGCTCACACATTGCTCCTGGTCAACTGTGAAAAAGCTTTTGACTCCAATGAATGGCCCTTCCTAGATGCCATGCTGATGCGTATGGGCTTTGGGTTCAGATTCCCCAAATACGTCAGCCTCCTGAAAACTTCCCCGGAGGCACAGGTTCGGATCAATGAACACTTTTCAATCTGCCGAGGCAACAGGCAAGGCTGCTTGCTATCTCCATTGCTTGTTGCCCTAGCTGTCGCCCAAATGCAACTGGATATTTCTCAAAGTGGTGTGATTGTATGGTGTTTATTTAAACTCAATAAAGTTGGCTATGAAAAAAATATACCTACTAAGAAAAAGAAATAAAAGACCATCATTTGATTTTTACTCCCATGAAGCACAGTGATTGAAAGTTAAAGACATTGTTTCTATGGGGCTATCCATGGGAAATTACTCCATCTTTTCTGATATTGATTTTTGTTTGAATTCTTCTTTATTTTTGAGTCATTGATGGAATGATGGAATTATACTTGTTTATGGGCAGCCTTAGACCAATTCTCTATTGGTTAGGTAAATATTGGGTGCCATAGTGGTGTTTAGTATTAGTGTAGAATCTTCCTTCCTCTATATTTCTTATTTGTTTCAGTCCCTTAGGAATTGCATGTCATTTACAGAGTCCCAGCTGCTAGGTTCTAGAGAGAAAGTGTGTGGGGGGGTCTTAGGTAACAAAAGACACTTACAAATGTATGTTCTATTTTGAGTCTTTGTTCATGCCTTAGAGGCGAAAGTCCCAAAAACTTATTATATTCCTGTAGACGCACATCACCAGAACCATGAACAATTCTGCAGTACGGAGAACCACTGCAATTACCTTGAAGGGATCCTTGGATGCTATCTTTTCTTTTTAACTCTACTTCCCCCTTCTCTCAGTGTGCTGGTCTCACCTGGAAATATAATTCCCAGGAGTTTGCAGGGCTCAGGTCGCCTAGGGGTTCAGCTTTTGACATTTGTGGCTCGCTCCCACAAGATTGCACAGCCAAAAGCAGAACTGGTTGTGTCCAGACGTTATACTATGTGAGATGTAAAGAAGTTGTCAGATTGTATAGATACATGGGACCTGCAGTGAATGGACTATATTAAAGTCTTCCAAAATTGTTCAGTAATGTGTTTATGTGGTAATGTTTGATTTTTGGCTGTACAGTGCTGGTGATCAACAACCCTCACCGCAGATATGTATTATGTGAATGAAAGAGGTATATGTTACAATTTGTTGCTGACCACCGCATATTATGGTTTTGGTGTTATTGTGGGCCATAATTGTTACATATGGAAGTACATAACTATATAATGCCACGGCAAACCACAGGGCAACCTTATTTTGCTTACAGAAAACAGCAAAGCAGTTTGCTGGTCGCATTATTTGCAGTTTATGGCTTGTAAACTGATTATTGCGCTTAAGGGTGTGGCTGTTGTCTGGGCTCTGTTGCTTGAATGCATGTGGTGCAGTTATTTAGGAAATAACAATGTTTACAACTGTTTTTGGAAGTGTATATGGTCTTGGGTGCTTCTCATGCTAACTGGTAGTGAGTTTCAGAGCTTGGTGGCTTGTATTGATAGAGCAGTGCCTCCTACAGATTTATTATGGTTAAGCGTATGATGATAAATGGTGCAAGCCTGGAGCACAGTGTTCTGCGTGCATTTAACTTGTAGATATAGCATTCCTTTTCCTTCAGAGAGTCTGTGGACAATGCTGAGTGCATTGAAAATTGACTTGTTAGCTACAGGTAGCCAGTGGACTGGCTGAAGGACTAGACTCCTACATTCTCTTGGGTGAAGGTGGAGACAAAGCCTTTCAGCAGCTTTTTCGATTACCTGTATCTTGTGTGTCATGAATGCGAGTGGGTCAAGGTATAAGCTGTTGGCATAGTCAAGTTTGGAGATCACAAGTGTGAGTATGGTTTGCAGTTTATGTTGGCTGTAAGCAGGCCTGGACTGGCCATAGCGGGCACCGGGCAATCCCCCGGTGCGCCGCAAGGGTGGGGGCCGGTTTTGAGCCCCTGGGCGCTGATTTTGTTACAGGGCCGTTTTTGCAGCATACCAAACCGGCCCTAGCAAAGCGCTCGGCGGCACCTCCAACCCCCCCCTGTGGGGAGGGGGTCCAGCCGAGCACTTTGCCAGGGCAGGTTTTGGTTCCCATTCCGGCCCTGGCTGTAAGGTATTAGAAGATGCAAGGGTAGTGTTTTCATTGTGTAGAAAGGGACTCTATTGGAGGAATCACAAATACGTATGAATCGCTCCTTACACCTAGGTTTCTAACTTCTCTTGATGTTGTTGAAAAGGCTTCAAGTTCTTTAGGCCAGATGGCGGTACGCTTGTAGTTTTCCCACTGTCCACCTTTCCTAATTTCTGTCTGTGTGTTTTTGCACTTTAGAGGGTTATTCATCATTCCATGTGTTTGCAGCACGAAGGCAGTCATCGAGTTTTGAATTGTAGAAGGCTTCAGGGCTCTCCATTTGGAAAATCATTTGGGTGTCGCCTGCCTAGTTGTCACATGATGAACCCCCTTCACACACAACACCAGTGTTGCGTGTGAAGAGGTGATGTGAAAGGGGAAGTTGGTACTAACACCAGCTATTTTAAAGTGGTGTGAAGCAGCAAACCTTGCACCAAGCACTGTTTTGGCCAACAGCAAAACCTTTTTTATTTGTGAGTGCTGTGTACCAAAAACATACACAAACAAATTTTTGTTTTCCAGAACTTGGTGTTCTTGCAGTCACAATATGGAGCTTTTGATTTTTGTCAGGTATCATAGTAACGTTGCCAGTCCCCACAATACCCAATTGTATGTGCCGACTGGCACAATTGTTCCCTGCACTTTTATCTCACTGGACGAATTAATATTGAAGTTTACTTATATTAAGGGGCCATACGGTCTTGGTGGATAAAGCAGTCCCCTTTACCCAGCCCAGCATATCTATCAATCTACATAACCATTCTCGGAAGTTGTTTGCTAAAAAGCCAGGACGGGTTAAAGGTACCCTGAACGAAACGGTGGGATATCGACGCGCACGATTTTTGGAAGACTTTGCAGTTGCCTTCATAAATTCTGCATTGGAGACAAACTTATTTGAACAGTTCCCAGCTTAATCCTTTGCACGCCTGACACCTTTGGATGGAGCCCCGTGCTGTTGTTTCCTCTGTTGTGCTCTTTTGTTGCGAACGTGGCCCTGACTGACTGAACAAAGCTCCCCCTCTCTCTCTTCACGAGAGGGCGGAAGGGAGCGGCGCGCGCTCTTTGTTGTGCGCTCACAATGTTCTCGCGCTGGCGAGGCGCGCGAACACTTCCCGTTCTTTGCAAAGTGTTTTTTCTCTTGACAGCACCCTATTAAGATTCAGCGTACCAGCGGCGGCGGTGGCAGCAGGCGTAGCCTAGCAACGGCATCGAGGTACTGGCACTGCCCCTGCAACTCCGTAAGGTAGCGTGGGCAAGTGCTGCACTCGGCAAAGCCGGTGGGTGTGAGAATAACACGGGTGGGCGCCAACGATGTCATCTCTTTATCATTCGCTCTCTCTCTCTCTCTGCTCTATTTCCTCTGCTTTACCCATCGCCCTTGCTTTACTTATTTCTATTCATGAAATGTTTTCTCTCTCCGTTCAGACTAGTGTAATATATGTATATATGTATGTGTATGTGTTACTGTGTATATATATATATATATATATATATATATATATATATATATGTATGTATGTATGTGTGTGTGTGTGTGTGTGTGTGTATATATAAATAAACAAGAGACTTGTGGGGACCCGAAGCTGAAACTCGCATGTAAGGCCAGGGCTAGGATTTTTTGCTGCTCTAGTTGAAGTGAGAGCTTGCTGCCTTTTGCTTCCTGTTGGTAATAGTGATTGCTGTTAATAGGTTCCATTTCTCGTGCCTCCTTACACTCCTACACTAGAAAGGGGCCTATGGATTTCATTTAGGGGCAGTAGTGGGTGTTCACTCTTCCCCTTTGGTACCTGGCAAAGCCCTCGCTCACCCTGCTCCCAGAAGTCAATAAGCAGGAACAGAGTAAATAGTGCTCTAAAGCATCTGTTTACTTTCTTCAGTGGGCACATCATACCATTTGCCTGTTACTCACAAGTGAGCAGGAGTACACAGAGGGCATCACAGCTGCCTGAGCTTGCCTCATGGAAGCTCTGGTCATGACACGGTGAAACACAACAAGCGTGGATGGCTAATTTTAAACAGGAGTGGCTATGGATCACTGACATAATATCGAATACACAAATATAGAATGGAAAAAATATCGAAGAAAAAATATAGAATGAAAAAATATCGAAGTCCTATCTACAAACAGATAAGTACAAAAATATTGAATCAAAAATATTGTTAAAAATATATAGTTAGTCAAAATAATCTTAACACCTTCGGTGCTCATGACGAGCTGAGCTCATCATGAGCCACGGCGCTCCGGTGCTCCCCCGCTGTGCTGAGCGTTCCACGGGAGCCAATGCACCTGTGACGAGCTCAGCTCATCATGAGCACCGGAGCGCCGTAGATCATGATGAGCTGAGCTCGTCAAGAGCATGCGTGCGCTGTGCGCACCCCCTCTTCTCAGCACAGTGGGTGAATAACCCCCGCAGTGAAGGGGTTCAAATTATTAAATAATTAATTTAAGTTAAAAAAATCACATACAATTTTTTTAATATATATATATTAACGTAATATTAATAAAAAACATACAATATTTTTACTGTAGGATAGCGGGAGGGTAAAATCTACTATCCCCACTCCAGTGAGTGCAACAGTAGGGAAAGCGTTGGATAGCGTAGGGGTAAAAATTACTATTCTCACTCCAGTGACTGCAACAGTAGGGAAAGCGTCGGATAGCGGGAGGGTAAGAATTACTATTCACACTCTTGAGAGTGCAACAGTAGGGAAAGCGTTGGATAGCGTAGGGGTAAAAATTACTATTCCCACTCCAGAGAGTGCAACAGTAGGGAAAGCGTTGGATAGCGAGAGGGTAAAAATTACTATTACCACTCTAGAGAGTGCAACAGTAGGGAAAGCGTTGGATAGCGGTAGGGTAAAAATTACTATTCCCACTCTAGAGAGTGCAACATTAAGGAAAGCGTTGGATAACGAGAGGGTAAAAATGACTATTCCCACTCCAGAGAGTGCAACAGTAGGGAAAGCGTTGGATAGTGGGAGGTAAAAATTACTATTCCCACTCCAGAGAGTGCAACAGTAAGGAAAGCGTTGGATAGCGTAGGGGTAAAAATGACTATTCCCACTTCAGAGAGTGCACCAGTAGGGAAAGCGTTGGATAGCGTAGGGGTAAAAATTACTATTCCCACTCCAGAGAGTGCAACAGTAGGGAAAACATTGGATAGCGAGAGGGTAAAAATTACTATTCCCACTCCAGAGAGTGCAACAGTAGGGAAAGCGTTGGATAGCGGGAGGGTAAAAATTACTATTCCCATTCCAGAGAGTGCAACAGTAGGGAAAGCATTGGATAGCGTAGGGGTAAAAATTACTATTCCCACTCCAGAGAGTGCAATAGTAGGGAAAGCGTTGGATAGCGTAGGGGTAAAAATTACTATTACCACTCCAGTGAGTTTAACAGTAGGGAAAGTAATGATTTAATATATTTATAAAAATAAATATCAATACCAATAAAACAATAATTAAAATTACCAATTTAATATTATGTAATAATTAATTACACAAACAAATACTTATTAATTATTAAAAACTAATTATCTATTCATAATTAATTAACAACTAATTAATTTTCAATAACAAAAACGAAGTAATAAAAATTAATAACAATTAATAATTAATTGACAGTAAATGAATTATCAATACACAGAAATATTTTTAATATATAATTAATTACAATTAAATTACTTCCCACCCTATTCCCCTATAAACCCACAACCCGCTACGGAAAATAAATTAATAAAATTAACAATTATCAATTAATCAATTAATACAATTTAGTTACCAATTCAAAATTAATTAAAAATCAAATTCAAAATAAATACCAATAAATAAAAATATTTAATTAATTACAATAAATTACTTCCCACCCTATTCCCCTTTAAACCCACAACCCGCTATAGAAAATAATTTAATATAATTAACATAATTAATCAATTAATACAAATTAATTAACAATTAAAAATTAATTAACAATAAATTCAAAATAAATGCCAATAACTAAATACAAATATTTAATTATTTAATTACAATTAAATGACTTCCCGCCCTATTAGCCTATAAACCCACAATCCACTACAGATCTAACATGCAAAATTAAATACAAAATAATTAGTAGTTTCTAAAAATGAATATTTAATATATTATAATTAAATTACTTTCCACCCTATTCCCCTATACACCCACAACCGCTACAGAATAAAATTACGCAAAAATTAAATAACATAAAATTCATTACTTAAAATAAATTACTAAAATAATATACACTTTTCACACATATACTAACATAAAAAACACGTAAAAAAATTCGATATTATTAAAAATTCGATATATTTTAATACCTATATTATATACTTCGATATTTTGACTTTCTATATTTGAAAATCGATATTAAATTACTTACCTTCAATTCATTCGATATTTTGTCCATTCTATATTTTTACTTCGATACTATGGTAATTCGATATTTTGAATTCGATATTTTGTTTAGTTACCCTCACATTCATTCCCAAGAACCACGGATGCTATTTGAAGACTTAAGATGCATTAGAAGCAAATTAAGGCCATTCCATGTGACACAGCAGTAAGGAGTGGGAACTCAGCCCAATGTATTTTGTTATATAGGTGTGTTACACTGTACACAAATATTCCTCAGGCTATAGTGCTTGAAATCTTCCTCCTTGGCGCTCGTTCCACTTAGTTTCCTGCAAATAAAGTTTGTTTTGCACTGAGCGATGGGTCGCTTATATTGTGAAATCATTTTGAGAAATAGAAAATCCACCTGTACGGTTAAGGGCCTCTTTTCGCAGCCTATGAGCTTGTGTGTAGTTTGTGCAGAGCCAATGACCGGACTGTCCATTCTGCCATTGTTGTTTTGCTGTGGGCTGCAGGATATGGCTGGGTCGATCCACCCATCAAAGCCCTTCTCGCCCCATTGCTGTCTTCTACAAAGTGGAGCTGGTGGGAGCACAGTTGCCCGGGCTTATTTTGGTTTACATTCTGGCCCTGGCTAGGCTTCACATGCAGGGTGAATTCTTTCAAGGAATGTTCTCTGAGAACATTTCCTCTGCCATCAACTTAGAATAACAAGCATTGGCAAAGCAAACAATGCTTCTGCTCCAACAAGCTAAACTATTAGCTTTGCACACATGGCCTGTAATCTTGCAGTAGGTTTTCAATGAAAGAAAACCCATTCCAAGATGGTCACCAGTAAGTACACATCCATCATAATGCATGTGTGTGCATGCCTGGTGACACATGGTGGCCATTTTTAACGTACTGCTCTATCTTGGCAGAGGAGCATATTAGAATGGTGAATTATAATTAAAATAAAGTGAAAATCAAGTGCGCACCAGTGCAAACAAGGAACTGCTCTGAACTCAGTGGCATATTTTAAGGGGAAAGAGCGCATCCAGTGTGGCGCTCCCTCATGTCAGTGAAGAACGTTGTTGCTTCTCCTAGCTAGAATTAGACTTGTCTGATTTTTAGCCTAGCAAACAACCATTTCTGGCTCTAGATGTCTGCCTTTCAGCTCGGTGTCTGCATTTCTTATATTCTCCTGGAGGCATCAGAGATCGAGTTACAGCTCTTAAAAGGCCTAGCAGAGACCACACACATCACTGGGAAAAGGGAAGAAAGAAAGGAGATACAGCTAGACATGGAATGAGAGTACTAAGCATTGACACAAGCAACAGCTCTGCCTTTTTTTAAATTGAAAGATTATTACTTACTCAAATCCCACACATGGAAAACCAAATCGGCGGTCAAGCCTTCTACATTACTGCTAAAGCGTGGAATGACCTGCCACTACACATAAGAGCCTCATCCTCACTTATTAAATTCTGCAAGAACCTAAGTTCTCGCTTTTCTAGAAGTCCCACTAGGTGTTGTGTCTGCCGCGCTCTTGGGTTCAGATGCGGCAGGGATAGAACCGTCAGCCCTCCTACTACGGTGGAAGATTGCTAAGTGTTCTGTTTTATTTGGAGTGTTTTATAAAGCGTGCACATGAGCCAGGGGTATCGGAGCGCTGTACATAGGGTTGAATGAAAAAAGATGAAAGGTATAGACAGATTCATCAAAAGTAAAGAGCCGCAATGGGCTGTTGCAACAGATATCACACCTATACAACCATCAGTCCATTAACATTCCATTAGTCTTTATTGTTCTAGCAAAATCCATGGTGGATATTTTCTGCTGCTATGAAACTATTCAGATCCTGGTACCCAGGGGATCATAGTGTTCAAGGGTTCTCCTGTAAACTATGTGCCTCTGACCAATCTAGAAGTTGCTGACATTGAGATGTCCCTTGTGCCCTGTCTCTCCGAAAGTCTATGCCAGGAATCTATTAATTAGGATCTTTTTTTTAAAAAAGTGGGTCAATAGATTTGTGCGTACCTTGGGTGGTAAGGAATTCCAGATCCTTGGCGCTGAACCGGAGAAGGCTCGTGTGTACGTTTTTTGTTTCCGGAATCTAGGCGGTTCAACCCTGAGAGAGTTAGCACTTCTTAGGTATCGGCTGCCCTCGGATATTCAAATCTTTTTCGCCAGGTAACTTGGTTCTTTAAAATCTAATGCTTTGTGTGTGAGGCAGGCAATTTTCAGTTGAGTTCATGCATCAAGGGGAAGCCAGTTTAGATACCTAAGTGATGGGGTCATGTGGTCAAAGCGTCTAGTTCCTGTTACCAGTCTCGCTGCCGCATTAATTGTGGGTTTCTAAAGCGCTAGAATCGACTCCCGAAGGAGTATCTCTGCGCTGTAGACCGCTCGGGAACCCGTCCTGGCTTTCCCTGTGAGATGGTCCCTACTGGGTATCTCCAAGGTGAAACCAGGCATCCCCAGCGTATGTGGGGTGCCGTTGTGGAGATGAAGCAAGCTAATGCCCAGAGTTGCCGAGTGTGATCCCTGGTTAGAGAAGGCACCGAGGCGAGAATTATCGAGTCCGCTGACCCTGGTCCACGACCCTGCCGCGTCAGGGATAGAACCCTGGTCCTGGGCCATCCTCTGCTTCCGGGTCTGCCGCCTCTAACCAGTGAGCCACACCACTCCACAATTAGGAGTCATTTTGAGTCGAGCTGTTCTCGTTTTGGGTAGCCCTGACAGGGTCGCAGAGCTGTATTCTAGTCTGAGACCACAAGTGCTTGTACTGCTTGTACTGCTTGTTTGAAGGTGGTAGAAATGATTTCAATTTTATTAATATTCTGAGTTAGAATGTTGCTATTCTGAGTTAAAATGTCGCTTTATCTTTTGCGTCTGCAATCTTCTGCCACAGGATCACATTCTTTCTCTTCTGAGTCACTTGCACGTTGTGCCCGACTTCTTCGGTGGTGTTTCTGGACATCTGCCTTCTCCTTGGTTCTCTGCGTCTTCTGATTCCTGCAATCTGCTCCAGCTCTGCACGCAAGTATCCCTTGCAAAACACAATAAGAAAACTTTAAAAATCAACATTTACAAATGGTAGTAACACGCGCTGTGCAAATGTGAAGATGACCTTAGATGCAGTTCTTATCTGATATGCTCACATGCCTGCGGGACTCTGCTTTTGTTCTACAGTGGTGACTTCACTGAAATAAACAATTCAGAAAGAAATATTAGTTCTTTGTTTCTGACTTTCTAAAGCAATATGTATTTTGACTTAATAAGGCACTACACTATTTTTGGGTGCTATTTTTATTTTTTTACCTTAGTCTTTTTCCAGAAATATATACAAGTGGTCATTGTGTGTGTGTGTGCGCGTGTGTGTGCGTGCATGTATATATATATATATATATATATATATATATATATATATATATATATATATATATATATATATATATATATATATTCACGCTCCTCTGTACCAAAGTGACGGGGCACTAGCGGTGGGTGCCGCAAACACGGTTGGTACGCCGTGTATCAATACTGCTTCAGGCCTCCTCCCCCAGCTGGGAAAGAAGAAACAGCACTCGCGGGGTGTTTATTCGTCAGTTGCTTCCTTTATTTCAAGCGCTCCTCACAGATGCGTTTCGGGGCAAGCCCTTTATCAATGTGTCAACCCGAGTGTTGCACAGGAGCCATTTTAAAGTGCAGTGTGCGATTTCATGAGAGAAAGTGAGGTAGGACTACTCAGTTAACATTCACATGAGCGCCATATTGGAAAGTGCAAAACAGGCAGGAATTAATACTCATTCAATGTTATTAGTATTTTCAAACATTAATTCCAAACTTTCAGGTGATTTTACATAATGCCGTGAATCGGCCAACCCAAAACATCCGAAAATGCCAAATCCGTTATTAATTGTATAAGCAGTTGTAAGTGTTGAGTAAACCACATTCGATAAATAAATGACATTCATGTTTCAATAATTCAGATTTAAAGATCTTAAACGATATCGTCTTACCCATACAACACATATAATTTTCTTAGAATATTGGCTTTAGGGAATAGTATTTCATCGCCTAATATGCGGCACATTCCTATTAAATCTTGCCGTGGATCGGCTGTGGCGGTTTCTAACACTAGAAACCGCCAAATTACCTCTATACAATGCCTAAGGCAGTGTGATTCCCTCATGAATTATTAGGTGGTCGTGGCAATGTATCTACGGGTTTATTTTGCTAGATGGATTGCCAATTCTTCCCCGCTGTTCAGGCCCTTCGGAATTTTGGTTTGCAGGTCAATGATATACCTGGATTCCAGGCGTCTGAGTTTAAGTAATCTGTTACCACCCTTTTCATGATCTACTACGTGGTCCAACCCAAAGTATTGTAAGGCATCCCTGTCACTTTGATGTTTGATCGCAAAATGTTTAGCTACAGGTGATGTCATGTCCTTGTTTGCTATTGCACGCATGTGCTCAAGGATCCTCAGTTTCACTCTCTTGATAGTGCTCCCTATGTACCTGAGCTTACAGGGGCACAACAAACAATACCCTACATATGGTGTTTGGCAGGTAATGAATGAACTGATTAGTTTCCGATCTTTCAGGCCAGGAATTTCATAGCCTAGAACCCTTTTGCTACGCGCACAAGCCTTGCATTTTCCACAAGGAAAAAAGCCTTTCATGTCTGCCACAGTGTTAGTTCTTCATTTTCGGAGCGTATAGATGGCTATGCACTAGGAGATCCTTTAAGGATTTAGTTCTCTTGAAGGATACTTGGGGGCCAATCGGGATATCCATCCCGATGATGGGGTCTGTTTTCAGAATGTGCCAATTTCTACATAACGTTCCCTTTAGAAAATTGGCATCTTTAGGATAAGTTGTTATTAGACGGTATTTTCCGTCCTCGTTCTTTTTGAGGTTCTATTTCAACAACTCATCTCTTGGAATCCTGGTCACTCTGTTGAGTGTCTGGCTCAGGAGGGTAGGACTATATCCTCTGATTTTGAACCTAGCAATGCTGTTTTTTGCTGCATTTTGGAAGTCCTCCTCACGTGAGCAATTGCGCTTAAGGCGCAAAAGCTCCCCGTAGGGGATACTTCGTTTTAGGTTTCCCGGATGCCCACTGTCCGCATGCAGGATGCTGTTTCCAGCAGTTGGCTTGCGGTACAGAGAAGTGGTCACTTGATTATTTACCATTGCTACCCGGAGGTCGAGGTAGCTCACTGCCACTGAGCTAACCTCGCAGGTGAACTGTAGGTTGACATTGTTATTATTCAGATGGACAATATAATCTTTGGCACTTTGTACCGACCCTCTCCACACCAGGAAGAGGTCATCTATGTATCTGTGCCACTTGATCACATTCTCCGTCCACATCCGGTTTCCCTCAGACCAGGCCACCTGCTCCTCCCACCAGCCTACGAATAAATTCGCGTCGCTGGGGGCGAAGCAGGTGCCCATCGCGGTTCCAGAGGTTTGTCTGAATAAATCCCCCTGAAAGAGAAAGATGTTATTCGATAAACAAAATTCAGTTAATTCCATAGGCATAGTGCTATGTCCCGCAAATTTTAAGGGTCTTTTGGTCATTGATAAAGGGCTTGCACCGAAACGCGTCTGTGAGGAGCGCTTGAAATAAAGGAAGCGACTGACGAATAAACACCCCGCGAGTGCTGTTTCTTCTTTCCCGGCTGGGGGAGGAGGCCTGAAGCAATCTGTTCTGTTGGCAGTCTTCCAATTATGAGATCTATGAACCTGACCTATGAGTTTCTGTATACCTCGCACATTTGTTTTTTGAATTTGTTGTCTTTTGAATTAGTATGTAGAATTTGCAAAACCCATACACCTTTGCCCCCCGATGGAAATGAGTATGGACTACCATGGATGTGTTAATATACCCATAGACATTCCATTCCAACTGGCATATACATACACTATATATGTAAAGTGTGGGATTTCATTTGTATATGTACTTGTAAATAACCGGATGAAGGGTATAATTTTGTAATTATAGGTTTGTCTCCCCTACTATGATCGATATTGCATCACTAGGATAATCACATAAGATTGTGACCCGGAAGTATCCACCTTGACAACCTATTATATTTTTCATTTTCACACACACGTAGATATGGTTTAGTCCAACTTTACTCTTGTAAATAGTGTAAATACACCTTTCCTTTGCAAGCTTCTTGAATCTAAAGGAGTATTTTCCTGTTATATATCCTGTAAATAGCATTACTTAGGAACCATGATGAATTATGACAGAATATTTGGTTCATTGGCTGTTATAGGACAGGCACGAATTCCTTTTTGATTCTTTTCGTTTTTTGCTTTCATATGCTTGAGAATTTATATGACTTCTTGTATGTTTTCTTTGCACTGATGTGACTATATTAGCATTGTATATACATGTCATAGGACACTTGCCGATCCACGGCTTTATTTTTAACCATGATCACTTCATGTTTAAATCTGTATAGACCCTTGGAGAGAACACCATTCCAAGATGGCGCCCACAGCGGCGTAAGGGGTGTAGTCCTATGTCCATGACAATGCTTATGGTTTGTGTGTATGTTTATAACATGGACTGTTAGATGTGGACGAATGACACACTGACGAAGGCTCACGCCGAAACTCGTCTGTGCTTTTCTTTTTCCCTCTGATTAAATCCTGGTTTGACTTTGATCCGCGAGTGCTGCCTCTTTCTTTTGGACTTTGGGAGAGTCGAGCGTAATATATATATATATATATATATATATATATATATACATATATATATATATATATATATATATATGACCTACCGGCGGTCGCCAGTAGGTATAGTTAGGACTAAGTTTCCATAGGAAGAGCATTTTTTGTTTTGCTTATAACTTTGGCGTCGTTTGATGAATCTTCATGAAATTTGCAAAACTAAATGTTTGTT
The DNA here is from genome assembly GCF_964261635.1 of Lissotriton helveticus. Taxonomy (NCBI): domain Eukaryota; kingdom Metazoa; phylum Chordata; class Amphibia; order Caudata; family Salamandridae; genus Lissotriton; species Lissotriton helveticus. Next base: position 1,937,933,728 of record NC_136067.1, read on the forward strand.
CATATCAGCTCCTATGTTGTAAGTTTGGGGGTGATACATCAAGGGGGGGTTGAGAAAAAAAGGGGGGTCCCAAAACGTGTTTTCTCCATGTTAATTTCCATAGGAAACTTTAGACAAGGCTACAGGTCGAACGGGTGAACGGAATTACCCAACATTTGGCAGGGAGAAGGGTCTTGGCTTTTGTTTAATTGGTGTACATTTGTTCAGTAGTTTTGGAGAAATATCGAAATTTACAGATATCGATACTTGGGAATTCTGCCATCTGATTGGCTGAGGCGTTACGAGCACGAGCTTGCTGCTTATTGGCTGCGAGCAGTTGCAACTAGGAAGTGTTGGCTGCCATTTTGTGATTCCGTTGAAGCGAGTAAGGGGAAAAAAGGGCAAAAAGAGTAGGAAAGAGGAGGGTAGGAGAGCTGTGAGCTCTGAAGGGTGGTTAGGGTGTGCTATAGAGGGAGTGTGAAGCGAAGTATTTACCCTTACCGGTGTTAAAGTGGTGTTTTACCCAGAGTGAGATGGTGGTGAGGTGAGGTGCCGATAAACTCGGGATGAAAGCGTGTGCCTACACCGTGAGCTGAGTGCTGTAAACTGATGTGCTGTGGGCGCTGTAGCATACTGGTTTTAGCGAAGTATTTACCCTTACCGGTGTGAAAATGCTCTTTTGCCTAGAGTGAGATGGTGCTGAGGTGAGGTACCGGTAAACTCGGGGATGAAACCGTGCACCTAAACTGTGAGCTGAATTATGTAAACTGATGTGCTCTGGGCGCTGTAGCATACTGGCTGCTGTAGCATAGCTGTGCAGATGGTGTTAGTATGCGTTTAGACTATAGCGGGAGTGGGAAGCAAACTACTCACTGGTACCGCTCTGAAGACTCGGGGATGAAACTGTTAGTCTAAGTCGTGAGCTGATTGCTGTAAAGTGATGTGCTGTGGGCGCTGTAGGATACTGGCTGCTGTAGCATACCTGTGTAAGTAGTGTTAGTATGCGTTTATACTATAAAGGGAGTGGGAAGCGAACTACTCACCCCTTCCGGTCTGAAGACTCGAATGCAGTGTTTTAGCAAGCAGGAATAAAGAAATAATTGTGAAGAATATAATGCAGAATGTGTCAATGCCACAGTAGACAAATGGTGACATGAGGTGTGTCTAAGAAAGTGGCTGTGTGTAATAAAGCAATAGAGTTTGAAAGTTATATAGAAAGTGTCTTTATTAAAGTGCTATAAATGGACCCACTGGTGCAAGAGCTAGGGCATCCAGCTGATGCAAACTTGAACTGCTTTTGCTGTATTCAAACGTAAGCACCTGCATCAGTGAATTCAACATTACATGTTAGAGTTCCAGGACATAAACAATACATATTACACTTCAATGACTCTAAATTGTATAATGCAAATAACAGTAGGATACGATTACCACATGTATCCTTTAAGAAAACAAACCAAAAAAAATTATTATAAAAAGTAATTATCAAACTTCTTAGGTAACCTGGTACTCCGTTTTTTTCTAACAAATTTATCAACAGTAGAACAGTCAGCAATCTCTTGTACAGTAGATTCAATCTGGTGCATGTGAGCATTGGTAATAGTTCTTCCCACATCGGAACTTTGAGGAGGAATACAAACATTGCGCTTCTGAGAAGCACATTCGGTACCTTTCTGGTCAAACTATACATTATTGTCTTCAGCTGTTTCAAAAAAACATTCTTGTGCAGAGAGCAAAGGCATCCAGCTGAGGCAAACTCCAACCACTTCTGCTGTATTTAAACCGAAGCTCCTGCATCAGTGAATTCCACATTACATGTTACAGTTCTATGTGACATAAACAATAGCTATTAGACATGAATGACTATTATTATTATTATTATTATTAAATTAAATTTGTAATGCGCGCAGATACCCAAAAAGGGTTTCCTGGCGCCTAGCACACAAGTTGCTAGAAAGCAAGTGGTTAAGAGCACATTTACTGCTAAAAAAGGCAAGTTTTAAGATTTCTTCGAAAGCTCAGATAAGACAAGTCATTTTTCAAAGACACAGGAAGAGAATTCCTGATTTTGGGGCTGAGACAAGAGAAGGAGCAACCTCCCATTCTTGTTAATTTGAATCTGGGGATAACAAAGTCCACATGAGCTGTAGAGCGCAGGGGACGAGAAGGAATGTAGGGATGGATGAGCTCTTGCAGATACGGTGGTGCAACCCCTTGTTTGATTTTAAAGATGTAACACAAAGTTTTAAATTTAAATCTTTGATCGATTCGTAGCCAGTGGAGGTTATGAAGATAAGGCGAGATGGAAGCCTGTCTGGGAACTTGGCAGAGAAGGCGTGCTGCAGAGTTCTGCACTACCTGTAACTTTCTCAGTACCGTTTGACAACTACTAAGGTAATGAACGTTGACATAATCGAGGCGAGAGGTGATAAGTGCCTGGACTACCGTACGTTGGGTAGCATCCAGATGATCTTATGAAGCCATCTGAAGATCATAAAGCAGATGGCAGCCACATTAGCCGCCTGTTGTCTCATGGAAAGATTTTCATCAATGATGAAGCCCAGATTGCGGACATGAGTGACAGGCACGGGAAAGGGACCCATTTCGTAAGGCCAATGTTGAGGGCCCCATAGGTCCTTATGCTTACCTAGGATAACAACCTCCGTCTTGTCCCCATTCAACTTCAATCAATTGAGGCGCATCCACTCTGTCACTTGCCGTAGGCCGCACTGAAGGGCAGATGTTGTAGAGTCTTTGATGGTGGACAATGAAAAAACAATCTGCGTATCATCAGCATACGAATAGAGGGATAATCCTGCCTCCTCTACGATTTTAGCCAGGGGTCTAAAGTAGATGTTAAAAAGCAAGGGGCTTAAAATGGACCCCTGTGGGACTCCCTGTGCTGACGCGCAGATCTTAGATGATGACTTGGCAGAAAAGACCTGAAAGGTGCGACCATTAAGAAATGAGGCACACCAAGATAAGGCGATGCTATTTATACGACTAACAGGCATATGCATCAAAGTAAATACTGGGAGCAAATGGGCAGATTCTCAGAATCTGCCACTTTCCTCCCGGTATTTTTGTATTTTGCATTTGGGATGCGTTTGTATTTAAGGAATCCCAAATTGAGATTCCTTAAATGCAATGCATGAAAGTAAAAAAAATAGCGAATTCGCTAATAGGGGGAACAAATTACCATGAAGTTGGACTTCATGGTAACTTGCTAAAACTTTGAAAAAAGCACTTTTGTGCAGTTTTTAAAGTTTCATGTTGCGCACACACATGCCCTTAGGGCATGTGTGTGTGCAACATATGTGCATAGATGAATTTCAGGGGTGCAATAGGGTGTTATTTTGACACCCTTGCACCCTTGAAATTTCATGAGCAATTTGCGAGTACCTACTGGTACTCGCAAATTGCTCATGCAATCTCCAATACATTGGAGGAGTGTGGCTCAATGGTTAGAGCGGCAGACCCTGATGCAGAGTTCTGGCCAGGGACCAGGGTTCGATTCCCGCCACGGTGGGGTCTCGGGCTCAATTTCCTCGGACCTGTTAATTCTCGCCTCGGTGCCTATTCTAATCATGGGCCCCACGCTGCAACTCTGGGCAATAGCTTGCTTAGCCTCCACACCGGCCCCAACAGCGCTAAGGATGCCTGGCTTCACCCTGGGGGTATCCAGGAGTGGACACTTCACAGGGAAAGCCAGGAGGGGTTCCACAGCGGTATGAGTATCAGCGCCAGGAAACCGCATAGGCGACACCGCAAGGTGACCGTCTGGTGACAGTGCGCTCTATAAGTACCATGACATTTTTTACATTTACATTTACATTCCTATGGGCCTGTAGGCCCAGAGGAATGAACGGGACAGCATTTCTTAATTTGCGAGTAGCAATTAAGGAATGTTAAGGAATCACTATTTTAATAGCGATTCCTACATGCATAGGCTTTTGCTATTCCTAAATAGCGATTCCTTAAAAATCGCTATTTAGGAATAGCAAAAGGCTACGTTGATGCATCTGCCAGTTAATTGTATAATGAAAATAAAGGTAGGATACGATTACCACACTGTGCCAACCAGTTCCTAAACAATGAAATATTTTCTCATTTTGATCGCCAGGTTGTGAGCAGAGGCTGAGGATGAGTACATTTGTGTGAAAGGGCTTCGTGGATAAGAGGCCGGCAGAGAGACAGGTGCACTAAGAATAGACGTGGTTTCTAAATGGGTGTCGGTTTTAGGCTAATTTAGAAAGTAAATTGCGTATTTGCATAGGCCATACATCTCCGATCCCTGGTTAGAGTGGAGACGTAAGGGGCAATAACGAAGATACAGTTCAAATGCCTGAGTATACTTAGAAAGTTATTATATCAAAGTAGTACAATTAAAGTGTATTAAAACATTTTTAAAGGAAAAAGTCAAAAAAGATGGAAAAAATCCATCCAAGAATAACATGACTTTCTTACGAGGCTTGGAGATTCCAGTCCAGAAGTTCTTCAGCGGCTTGAGATGCGTAATGTTCCAAAAGGCTATTCTAGCCATCGTGTGAGAAAAGCGAAGCGATCCAATTCATATCCTCGAAGGGAAAGTAATGTTCCTCGGATGTTGGAGCGGCAATTTGAATTGGCAGGCAATCTGCGATGTTGTGAAAGGTCGCACGTTGCAGGAGATCTTTTGCGGCTGCGCAGAAATCCCATTCCGCCATGATACCTTTTTGCATTGCATTCGCCATCGCTCCACTGCCTGAACAATCAAGTTCATGGTTTTCAAGATACTGCATTACCTGCTGGATATCTGGAGCGATTGTTGGGATGTTGGCAAGGCATATATCCATTCGCCAGTCGAATGGGCAAGTATTGCAATAAAAAGATGATTGTACGCAGATTGCATATGTGTAAATAAATGTTATGTTGTAGCTGGCTCCGATAATAGATAGAGGCAGGCAGCCGAAAAGTTTTTTCATTTTTTTACAGTATTGATGTAGCATGGTTGTTACCACAGAGAGCACAGTCATTTTTTACAAGCAAAATTAGTAGTAGATTGGCTGCAAAGAGAGCGAGAATTATGGGCACTGTTCCTGTTATTCCAGAGATGATCGAATGAATGAAGACTGGTATTAAATGAAAAACAGTTTGAAAGCGTGTGAGAAACCCGGAGGAGACCGTGTTAAAATAGTGTGCCAGACCTTGAGTGTGAGATGTGTTGAAAATTGTGTAACATTTCACAAAGTATAATGGGAGGTTCGTATTTAAAAGGGAGTGTATTTTACTTGAAGTTCGTGGTATCTGCAATCGATACATTTATTTTGCAGAAGTGAGGGACTCTTCTGTTGTGAACAAAAGCACGTTCAGTTTGGTCTGTTTAATTAAATCGGTTTTCAAAGTAGGGATTGAAGGCCAAGTTGAAGTTTGGGACTTAGTTTGTGTTGGTGGGAATAGACGTTGCTACAGGAAGTTACTCGGTTTGAAACAGTAAGGACATATGGTATTCCAGCTCACATTCCCTAGGAGTGCATGTTATTGAGAAGCAGATAAATGCTGTTAGAAAGCTGTGCGAATGTTGGTCTGATTGTGGGAGTTGGCGTCCTTTTAAGAAAGGACGCAAGATTGGGGGCTGTAAGCTTAGAAGCGCCGTGTAGTTGGACATTCTTGGATAGTAATGAATGACTGCCATTGTGGTCGCACTTTTCACCAGTGACAAAAACTTCTGTATGCTGTTTAAGACAGCGATATGTAAATGGGAGAAAACACTGCTCGTGCATAAACGCGCTACTCTATATAATCACATACAACATGACAAGCAACGTGTACACCTAGCAGACACAACAACATACTTACTGTGGGAACCGTGGCTAGCCATGTATACAAACCAAACATGGCATAGTACCTCTGCCACACAATGCAGAATGCAGGGAGAGATGGGAGCAAAGTATATGCGAAGGTGGCAAGTAATTCTGGATTACAAAAGTATACAATACTAAGTGTTGAGTGGATGTGCCGGACACATTTGAGTATGCATATCACAGACATATACATGTCAACATACACTGATGGTCTATTGAGTAAAGTAGACAGTGGACGCAACCATGATAGTACAGTCAGTAGGGAAGATTACGGAAAGGTAGCGCGTACGTGTCCCCCCCCCCAAATGTTTAGCATAGTCGGCTGGCTGGGCGTACGCAAGGCTAGCATAGGGGTATGAAGAAGAGGCACGTTTCTCTGGGTGTGGTTTTGTTCCAGAATGGCGAGCGTGTCTGCCAGGTCTGCGCAGGTTACACTACCACAAGGTTGACGTCATGAGCGAAGCTGGCTGTGTGAACGTGTGAATGATGCTCTCAGAGTGCTGGTATCCAGAAACCGTCATGGCCGCTGCAACGCACATATGCTCCACAGTTCACTTTGTACACCGCCGTATGTGAAAGAGGGCCCACCACGTGTCGGCGGAAGCTCCTGGGCCGAGGTCTGCGAGCTCGGAAGGAACGTATGATTAACGCTGGCTATCACGACACAGGCACACAGCGCCCAGCCTGAGGCCCAGCAGAGTGGAGTGCTCTGTATACTACTAACACAGTAGTCCAACAGGTACCAACAGTGGAACAGTGTTTTTATACCATAGTGGACGATGCTAGAACTGTATCTGAGAGTGGAGATGAAGGTTCTCCATTCGACCAGGTGCAACTAACTCTAGGTCCCAACAGTGGAACGGTGTCTTGATCCCACAATGGACGATGTCCGATATTACTTGCTCCTTGGTTTTACAGAACTCCCTCCGGTGAGGTGCATCAGACTCTGTGCTTCCGTTGCTAACTGTTGCACATGATTATTGTGCATGGTTGACACCAGTCGGTGCAGTACACCACGGTACAGCAGGTCCAAACAGTGAAACGGGGTCTTTATTCTATGATTGAGGATGTCAGAAGTTAAACTCTGTGTTCATTTCTGTGTACTCTCTCTGATCAGGTGCAACCTACTCTAGGTCCCAACAGTGGAACGGTGTCTTGATCCCACAATGGATGATGTCCGATATTATCTGCAACTTGGTTTTGATAGAACTCACTCCGTTGAGGTGCATCACACTCTGTGATTCTGTAGCTAACTGCTGCACATGATTATTGTGCTTGGTTGACAGCATTTGGTGGGGTATACCGCGGTACAGTATGTCCGAACAGTGAAACGGGGTCTTGATTCTATGATTGTGGATGTCAGAAGTTAAAGTCTGTGATGATTTCTGTATACCCCCTCCAATCAGGTGCAACCAACTCTAGGTCCTAACAGTGGAACGGTGTCTTGATCCCACAATGGACGATGTTAGAACTGCATCTGAGAGTGGAGATGAAGGTACTCCCTTCGACCAGGTGCAACCTACTCTAGGTCCCAACAGTGGAACGGTGTCTTGATCCCACATTGGAAAATGTCCGATATTACCTGCTGCTTGCTTTTCACAGAACTCTCCTTTGAGGTGCATCATACTCTGTGCTTCCGTAGCTAACTGCTGTACAGGATTATTGGGCTTGGTTGACTGTAGTCGCTGGACTACACCGCGGTACAGCAGGTCCGAACACTGAAACGGGGTCTTGATTCTATGATTGAGGATGTCAGAAGTTAAAGTCTGTGATTATTTCTGTGTACCACCTCAGACTAGGTGCAACCAGCTCTAGGTCCCAACAGTGGAACGGTGGCTTGATCCCACAATGGAAGATGTCCGATATTACCTGTTGCTTGGTTTTCACAGAACTCCCTCTGTTGAGGTGCATCAGACTCTGTGCTTGCGTAGCTGATTATTATGCTTGGTTGACACCAGTCAGTGGAGTACACAGCGGTATAGCAGGTCCGAACAGTGAAACGGGGTCTTGATTCTATGATTGAGGATGTCATAAGTTAAAGTCTGTGTTGATTTTTGTGTACCCCTTCCGATCAGGTGCAGCCAACTCTGTGCTTTGGAATCCAACAGTACGTGGCTCTGAGGCGTTGATGACCACTACTTCTGGCCTACACTGTGGTTAGCAGGGTTCACAATTTAGATCGAGTGGTGATTGTTTAATTACAGAATCCAGTAGTCAAGTAACTATTGAAATATACACAATATTGTTTTAGTATATTTGCTCGAAGAACTTTCATAGATGAGTTATAGGTTTAGCAAAGTGACCAAATTCATCTTGCAAGTCAAAAGTAAAAGTGAATAGTGTAGACTGTGGACAGATGAAATCGCAATTCAAATTGTTTGATTTATTTATTGCAGAGTTTTCTATAATTTATGTTGTTGTATTTTGTGAAGAGGCAGTGAGAAAAAGTATTCATGGATGTGTGTGTGAGTACTGCCTTCAATTAACACTGCAGACAGCAGTGTTCACAATTCAGATCGAGTCGCTATTGTAGATGATGCAGTTCTGTAGGAAAAGACATTGCTCTAGTGCGCTCTGTCTGCACCACTCATACGCATCATTGCAGGCTCCGTACGTGGTCTTTGTGGCTTCGCAAATTGAAAACTGTGGAGCTCAAGTCAATGCCACGTGGCTGTGGGCCCTTGCTGAACGCTCTCTCTGGTCAACACTGCATACAGCAGTGTTCACATTTGAGATTGAGTCAGTATTATAGATGACACAGTCCTGTAGGTGAAGACATTGCTCCAGTGCGCTCTGTCCGCACCACGCATACGCATAATTGCAGGCTCCGCACACGCTTTTTGTTTGCTTCCCGTATGACAAACTGGGCAGCTCAAGTCAATGCCATGTGGCTGTGGGCCCTTGCTGAACACTCTTTCTGGCCTACACTGCAGACAGCAGTGTTCACATTTTTTTTTTTTTGAAAAACTTTATTGTCAGGAATGCAGGATACATAGTTTCATTAACATAGGTATTTCACGTTTGAGTATCAGTTTTTGCATATTTAGGAATAAACGATAAGATAGACTGTATTACAACACATAACTTTTGTTACCTTGAGTATGACATGAGGTTGTCAGAATCAATTACTACATAGAAAGTACTCAGTTCCATACCTTGATGGTAACGGAGAAGCAGAGTATTCATAGGTACATGTACCCGTCCCTAACAATTTCAACGTGTAGCAAACATCAAAAAACTATAAAACCCAACTAAAGTCATCACTCGACAATGAAGCATATATTCTCACAGTCTACGGTAGGCCTCTTCATACATTCTGCACTGTTTCCCAGGTACAATTGCAACCCGGTCCCTCCCCGCCCATCTCATTGTACAGTTTATGTATCCATACTGTCTAGTCATCGTCCTCCTCGGACTCCGAATCCTCACCTTCCGGCAAGGGTGCACACGGCTCTCCCCTATATTTGTTCCACGGTAGCCAAACCTTATTCCATTTACGGGGGCAAGCCCGTAGCACAAAAACTGCCCTTTCCTTCACCATTAGGAGGTCCATATATCTGATCCAGCCAGCTACCGTAGGCAGTTCCGGGGCACCCCACTTTTGTGCGATATCACGTTTCGCCACAGTCACAGCTAAAGTAACCCACAGCTGTCCATACCTGTTCAGGTCAGTAGTGTCCCAGATGTTCAACAGGCATTTACGGGGTTCAGGTAGGACCGACACTTCAATGGCCTGGGATACTGTGCGCATGATCTGTCTCCACACTTCTTGGATTTGAGGGCATTCCCACAATGTGTGAAACAGAGTACCTTCTTCCCCGCATCCCCTGAGGCAGTAAGGGTGTGGTGCCCTTTGTATTTTGTGGAGAAGTGTTCTGGTGTAGTAGGTGCGATGTAAAATCTTGAGTTGCACTAAACGGAACCGTGCCGATATGCCCACCTCTCGTGGTGATGCAAGGGCCTCGTTCCACTCTGTTTCATCCATCTCACCTATTTCCTCAACCCACCTCTCCTTAAGCTTCCGAGTGGGCTCTGGCAGGTTGTTAAAGCAGTGTTCATATTTAAGAATGAGTCAGTATTGTAGATGACGCAGTCCTGTAGGAAAAGACATTACTCCAGTGTGCTCTGTCTGCACCACTCATACGCATCATTGCAGGCTCCCCACATGCTTTTTGTTGCTTCGCGTATTGCAAACTGTGGCGCTCAAGTCAATGCCACGTGGCTGTGGGCCTTTGCTGACCGCTATGTCTGGCCTACACCGCAGACAGCAGTGTTCACAATTCAGATCAAGTCGCTATTGCAGATGATGCAGTGTTGATGGCAACAGATATTGCTCCTAGTACGGCCCGCCCGCAGCACGCATCATAGCTGGCTGTGCACATGCTGAATGCTTTTGATGTGGCTATGTCAGTGCACTGGAACTGATGGAGCGTTTATGATATGATCTTTTTGTGTATTATTTCAGATCTATTAATTGTGTCTCAGTATACCACAAGTTGTGGTTCTTTTACGATAACATTTTTTCTGTATTATTTCACATCTACTGTCCCTACCTTACTGCAGCACAAATTATCGATTATTTTAATGTGATCCAATGATTACTGTTGTAGTTGATGCTAGCAGCAACCATTCCCTCAGTGCTGCTTTACACTCACCCCACACGCATCCAGCACAGATGTCACTGGATATGTGACCGTGGTAATAAAAAAGTGTCGAGCGCACATGCCCGTACCCACTTCCACTGTCTATCTGTGTCATTGTGTTCATTATCTATGCATGATACTGCCCCTGGGCCGTACCAAATTACATTGTGCTGTGTACAGCGTATGCAACCATGTTACCTCTGGTAGTGGAGAAAACTTCGGTTATGTAACTTTTAGGTGTATGGCTATCACAGGTGGAAGGCTACTTTACAAAGTATGAATATTGATGAAGATGATGGTTGCATGTTATGTGTAGTGTAAGATATGTGTACATAGCAAAAAGTTTAGAAAAAAGCTCTCTAAGCTGAAGAGGTGTGTCTCATCAAATGCAGTACAGAGATTGACTAAAGGGGGTGGCGTTTTCCAACTGTTACAATGGGAAATGTTATGAACTAATGAAATGCTTTTTTTTATGTTCACATGGCAATCGCGCACCCAGCGCGCAAGGAGACCGCACCCGACGTGATTTTGAGAAAATATATTTACTATAATATAAGTTTATTACAGTTAGAAATATATAAATGTTTAAAATGTTTTTGATTATCGCTTGCTCTCATATACACTTTAAAGTTATTTAGATACAGTTTTGAGACAAAAAAAAAGAGAGATTGGCGTACGTGGTGCAACACTGTATGTCTATGACGTATCACAGGGTGTGGTAGCGTGCACTCGTCGCATACGCAACGCGCAGCGGGAGCTACTACATACGTACATGACGTAACGCGCGACTTGGTAGTGCGTACCCGTCACATACCAAAGTAGCAGCTGGTGTGACCTCATATGTATATGTTGTTACGTGGAACGCGGTGCCATAAACCCGTCGGATAGTAAAATGCGCATCATTTAAATGTGGTGGATAGGATTTGTGTGCTGATCGAGCTTGGTAGACTACTAATATAGGACTGTAGTTTTCTAAAAAAAAAATGATATACATATTTTTTGGGCTAAGATATAAAACTTTACATAATTTTTAAAGTTAAAAAAAGGATAATAGAGTGGCAAAATATTAAAAAACAATTAGAAACAATATAGCTTTTATAAATATTAAAATATGAAATTAACATTTAAAAAACCTTTGAAAGTCTCTGAAAAAAACATAGGTTTTACAGACGTTATAGTTAGGAATTAGCCTTTAAGAAATCTTAGAAATTCACTGAAAAAAACATAGGTTTCAGGGACGTTATAGTTAGTTGGACATTTGACTCATATAAAACCAGAGAAATTTGCCAGTTATAGTTAGTTGAGCTAACTATAACTCGTGCGCCCGCAATGCACTGCTGATGACGTCACATATTACATCACTCATGACATGGTCAGTAACATCACTCATGACATCACTGATGACATCTCAAATGACATCACTGATGACATCATCCACATGATAATCTGATGCACATACTGATGCTCTAATATAAACTTTGATACACCCACTCTAAAATACAGACTACTATTTTTGAAACCATACACACAACAATGCCAGATACTACATACCACAGACTATTTCCTAGGTCTATACACACAGCCAGTGACTTATACTTACAGTTACTCATCAATACATTACTATAATATGTACTCATACACCTATACATACAGTCACACTCTACCACTCATCCATAGAGTTACTCACACACCTAGACAGTCATGCAAATAATGAATTACATACTAATTTACTCATGTATGCAGTTATACACACCAACTGAGTTATTTATACACACACCACATCACTTATTATGCAGATACTAGCACATACTTACTGTCTTATAGAATCACTGATGCAAGCAGACACTCATTTATACACCCACTCTTCAAATAACTTACTCTCACGTATAGTCCTTTATATACTCCAACACTCACATATACTGCCTTAAAACATATGTAGTTACTCACACATATACCACTGAGACATTCATTCACTCACCAACACACCCATACACACACTATCTCACCCATACAGCCCTTCCCAGATGCACTTTTGAATCCATACAACCAGTGAATCACCCACTCAGACATTTGTGCACAGAGTCACACCCCCACCCCACTGACCCACACAAACACTCAGGCACCCATACAGATACTCAGACAACAAATCAATAACCCATATAGACAGTCATGTAGCTACTCACCAACCCATGCATCCGCATACACACCAACTGAGAGACTAATACAGAGTTTCACACAGTTTAGTCACTAACCCATGTATTCAGTAAGACACGTTCGATCACTCGCTTATACAGTCACTCACACATCTACTAAATAATCCATTCAGGCACTTGTAAATCCACTCATTCTTCAATACACCTTGGCATAGATATATATGAAAAACTTTTAAACTTTACTGAAACACTCATTCACTGGATGATGTCACCAGTGATGTCATCAGTGAGGTCATTTGAGATGTCATCAGTGATGTCATCAGTGACGTCACTGACCATGTCATGAGTGATGTAATATGTGACGTCATCAGCAGTGCATTGCGGGCGCACAAGTTATAGTTCGCTCAACTATCTATAACTGGCAAATTTCTCTGGTTTTACATGAATCAAATGACCAACTGACTATAACGTCCCTGAAACCTATGTTTTTTTCAGTGAATTTCTAAGGTTTTCAAATGCTAATTCCTAACTATAACGTCTGTAAAAACCTATGTTTTTTTTCAGTGAATATATATATATATATATATATATATATATATATATATATATATATATATCCCAGACTCTGGATATTTTTGGCAACAGTTCTAGCCTACTGCTGAGCCTGTCTTTGTCTCTTGCTACATACACCCTTAGGTATACATACAATCGCGCTCATATAATACATTTATAGTTTTCTAGATATTCTGTCCTTATTTAAACCTGTTCTCTTCCTTATTTTTCATAGATTGTATATAACTACTGTGTATACAGTCACTTATTTATATACACGGAAGAGGGAATTTATTCAGGTATTTCCATGCATGTGAAAGCTCCTGTTAAAACAAGAATATGGTATTTACATAGGTGTATAAATGCACTGATTCCTCTATTCTCTTATTTATATTCAGGAGGCGCATAGAGACATTAGGGGACCATGCACCATCTAGCTGCGACTCCGTGGGACATATGTTTTTTCTCTTCCCGTTCCCCTCTATCCCAATCCATCTTGAGTAGCTTTGACACATGTTGGGCAGTCTAGGTGGTGGGTGAAGTTGGGAACTTGCTTCACGTCCTTCCTAGCACTACTGCATAAACTCAGGTGAGATTTGACACTAGCCCCTAGGTGTGGCTAGACTCACACCTGCTCAGCACCAGAATACCCTCCCAAGTTATAGTGCACTCTACAAATCTGCATAACATATCTTATATGTGAGTGTCACAAATGCATTCTGCTCATGATTTTGCAATTTGTGTGCCTGAGAAAAAAGTATTTTAATATGCTCCATTGGTTCGGGCTGATGACGAGCTCAGCTCGTCATGAGCGTAACCTGCCGTACGCTCATGATGAGCTGAGCTCGTCATGTAACGCGGTAATTTTCAAATTGCCCCGTACAGCGGGAAAATGCACCGCATCGATGCGGTTAAGTTACCTACCTGGGTTGTAATCCTGACTTCCATTTAACTACACAGTTTTATCTTGAGCTAATGACGTAAACCCCATATTAAGCATTTCTATAGAGTCAGTCTTTGCAGTACTTACAAAAATGCTGGTCTGAAGCAATAGGTAAATAAATGTACAGTCTCATTGTCAAAGGGTTATAGTGGTATTAATTTACAAGTTCCATGTATTGTCACATGTGTGTTTGATACTCTTCAATTGGTTTCATGTAGATGGAGGGTTTGAAAAGGTTTTTTTCAGAGTCTTTATGAACTTAAGGTAAGCAGCTTCTGAACAGTGTTGAGGGCTGAGGCTGTTCCATATCATCAGACGCTGGATGCCCCAAGGATCCCTGGAAGCCCCAAGGATCTTCCATCAGGCTTTAGTCTCTTGAGACAGCATTGTTTGCCCAGGTAAGCTGAGGAGAGACAGTTTTACTGGCATAGCAAAGAGGTGTTTTTTGAAGACAGACAGGACTGGTAACCTGGTGTTCTTGTGCATAAAGGAAAGACAATTTAACTTAATCCTGGATTCAGCAACACTGGCCTAATAAGGCCATTCTTCCTTAAGGGAAGCCAGTCTGTCTGCCTGATTTTTCCCTCTTTGCAGTTTGTCAATCACATTCTTGGGGGGAGGGGTATAATAGACTGTGTTACAAAAGTCCACGAGAGCCACAACAAGAGCATTTGTAAGCTATATTCAGTGTGTAGTTGGGAGGAACAAGAACATTCTCGGTAGGAGTAATAGGGACATTGTTTTCTGTAACCGCTGAGTTCCTACTCACCCTGCACCACTTTTAACCTTTGTGAACAGATATAGCGGACACCCGTAAGTAATGGCGAAATCTCCTCTCAGCAGGGCTACTAAAAAGTGTAAAAGGGACAATACCAAGTCTTCCCAGTTGGTCTCTGTCAATTCTAATGTGTCAAGTCCAGGACAAAAAAACAGTGCTGCTCTGCCTTTATACCATAACTTTTCCGCAGCAGTACCATTTCTGAGCAGAACCTTTTTTTATGGCTGAAATGACTTTATTAGAAATTCTCAAAAGGGCTTCAGCATTTGTAATGACACAGTACCAGAATCAGTTGGTAGAAGCAGCCAACAGCAGAACAACCAGGAATAGAACGGGCATACTCTAAACTCTCTCTAGTTTCACATTAGTTATGACCTGCACTAGAACACTGCGGATCACTGACAGAATACCGACAACCGAAATGTCGACCTACAAAAATATTGTGACAAAAATATAATTGTCAAAAATATCGAACCCCTATCTTCATAATGGTAAATACAAAAATATAAAAAAAATATTGTTGTTTAAAATATCATTGTTAAAAATATCGGGTTTTTTCAAAGTTAAAAAATAATGTAAAATAACTTAATTAATACATATAATTATAAACAACATAGAATTATTTGAAATTTTTTAAAATTATAAGTAATAAATATAATGTAAAAAATACATTAAACATACATATATAAAATATAATATATATACTTAATATTATTAATGCATATTTATTTTAATACATTATAAAAAGTTAGAAACATATTAAAAATTATGAATATATATACATACACCTGTAAATTAAAATACAAATTAAAAATATATATAATACATTAAAATATAAAAATATTTTTATTTTATTAAAACTCATTTGACACTACATTACCTGCAACAGTAGGGAAAATGTTGGATAGCGGAAGGGAATAGTTTACTATTCCCACTCCAAGAAATGCAACAGCAGGGAAAGTGTTGAATAGTGGAGGGAATAATTTACTATTCCCACTCCAGCAAGTACAACAGTAGGGAAAGTGTTGGATAGCGGAGGGGAATGATTTACTATTCCCACTCCAGGGAGTGCAACAGTAGGGAAAGTGTTGGATAGTGCAGGGATAAAAATTTCTCTTCCCACTCCAGGGATAGCAACAATAGGGAAAGTGTAGAATAGCGTAGGGGAAAAAATTACTATTCCCACTCCAGGGAGTGCAACAGTAGGGAAAGTGTTTGATGGGGTAGGGGAATAATTTACTATTCCCATTCCAGGGAGTGCAACAGTAGGGAAAGTGTTGGATAGTGCAGGGATAAAAATTTCTCCTCCCACTCCAGGGATAGCAACGATAGGGAAAGTGTTGGATAGCGTAGGGGATAAAATGTACTATTCCCACTCCAGAGAGTGCAACAGTATGGAAAGTGTGGGATAGCGGAGGGGATAAAATTACTATTCCCACTCCAGTGAGTGCAACAGTAGGGAAAGTGTTGGATAGCGTAGCAGTAAAAATTACTATTCCCACTCCAGCCAGTGCAACAGTAAGGAAAGTGTTGGATAGCGGAGGGGAATAATTTAGTATTCCCACTCCACCAAGTGCAACAGTAGGGAATGTGTTGGATAGCGGAGGGGAATAATTTACTATTCCCACTCCAGCAAAATAATTAACATCAATTAATTAATTAAAAATAATTTACCTCCCACCACATTCCCCTATAAATGACACCACCAATGTTGTAAAACATAGCACAATTAACATAGTTAATTAACAATTAATTAATTAATTACAATAAACAAGCAAATTAAAAACAATTAGTAATAAATTAATTCACACAATTAACACTATAAAACAACTTCAAATACATTTTATATAAAAAAATAAAACTATATTAAAATTAAATTACTTCCTAGCCTACTCCCCTATCAACCCTCAACCCACTCTTAAAAAAATGTGTTAAGGTTTTACTTGATTAAGAATTCTTTTCATCGTTAAATGTGTCAAATTATTTTATATGTTTGAAATGTTGGGCTTTTTGAGTTTTTGGGGGGTTAGATAGGTAGTGTTTGATTTAAAAGGTATGCTAATGTTAAATATTTAATCATAATTATGTTACACATTTTCAATTATAATTCATTGATTGGTTGATTTATAGGGCTCAAAACTTTATTTTCTTTTTAAATATATGATTTTTTAAAAACATTTTTGGAGAGAATTGTGTTGTAACATTATGAATATTATTTTTTAATTTGAATTGTTATTGTTTTTAATATTCTTAATAATATTTACTTCTTGTAATAAAAAACAAAATATGTTATATGTAAGTTTACTTTTAGAAAAAAATAAAAATGTTATTGGGGTTCAGAATTATTCGATTATATGTGTCCATTTGTAAGACTCTCTCAAATGTATGCACTTTCAGTAATTTTTGTAGGATTGATGTTAGATTAGTAAATCTGTCCCCACTGTAAATATATGCATTTTCGCCAATGTTTGTGGTACTGATGACCCTTTCCAACAGCCAACAATATACGCACCATTTATGTGGGACTGGAAGTACAGTAGTTAAGTTAGCCTTTTCCTAATTTGCTCCAGATATATTCTCTTTTCCCAATATTTGTGGAAGACTGGATTTAAAATAGCAAAATCGATTGCCTCAAATATATGCACTTTCCATCGTGCTTGTGGGATTATTGTTAGACTAGTACATTTGACCCTTCCTCACTCCCCCCCAAATATAGGCACTTTGCTCAGTGTTGGTGAGACTTGAGGGAGAATAATAAAATCTGACTTCTTCACCCCCCAAATATAGGCAATTTCCCAATATTAGTGGACTGGAGTTAGAACAGTAAATCCGTTTCACCCAGTTATGTGTACTTCCCTCAATGTTTGTAAATTTGACTCCCGCAAAATGTATATAGTTTTCTCAGTGTTTTTTTTATTGGTGTTAGAACAGTAAATTTGCCCCTTTCACTTCCTAATATATATACTTGTCCCCACGTTGGTGGGATTGGAGTTAGAGTAGTAAATCTGAACCTCCCAAATATATGCGCGCTTTCTTCAATTTATGTTGAGCTGTAGTTAAATAGTAAAGCTGCCCCTCACCCAAAACCTTTGCTAGTGTTTCTTGGACTGGAGTCAGAATAATAAATCTGACCACCCTCAAAATATATGCACTTTATCCTGAAATTGTGGGACTGGCGTGAGTGCAGTGAATCTGACCCTCCCCATCACTTTCGCCAATGTTGGTGTGTCTGGAGTTAGAATAGTAAATCGGACCTCCAAATGATATGCCTATTCCACAATGTTTGCAGCTTTGAAGCTATATCAGCAAATTTTATCGCCATATCACATTATATTTTTTATGTTTGAAGAATGTGATTAATACCCTTTATTTTACATTTTGTATGTAATGATTTGTTGAGTTCTTTATATTGTTTGGTATTTTAAATGTTTCCCATGTTTAAGTAATTCCTTAAAGAATTTAGAAAAGTATGCAAATATAATACAGGATTATTTATATCATATTCAATGGTTCCATGAATATTTGGTATGTGTTATGAGATTAATGTGTTTATGTCTTAATATTATGTCTATTAACGTTACATATTTTTATATGTTAGTTGTTTTTTAAACTTGTATTATTATTATTTGTCAGTACATTTGTTGTAAAAAATAAGTGACGATTTCTATAGATATTTGTTTTAAAAATATTTTTATATTGTACATATATGTTAGACCTGGCACCATTGGCGTAGGTCTCCTTTCCATTTTTTGATGTTGCCTCTGTTTTTGCTGGTTTTAGATGCTTTGGGCACTGTGCCACTGCTATACAGTGCCACAGTGCAAGTGCTCCCTATGGCAAATTGATGTATGGATTAGTGACTCCATGATTGGCTAATGTGATTTACTTGTCAGACCCTAGTACTGTGCACTGCGTGTGCCCAGGACTTGTAAATCATATGCTGCTGGTGGGCTTGCAGCACTGCTTGTGCCACCCACAGGAGCAGTTTGTAAAGTATGTCTCCCGCTTGCCATTGCAGAGTCTGTGGGCAGTCTGGTACTGCCATGTTGACTGGGCAAGTGCACCCACTTGCCAGTCCCAAAACCGTCACTTTTCTACATATTAGTTACCCCTAAGGTTGGCCCATGGGCAGAGTGCATTGTAGGTCAAAGGTAGGACTTGCCCTGATGTGTGTGGCATGTCCTGGTAGTGAATTACAGCCATTTTAGTTGTTCACCATAGGCCAGAATGGGCAGTTTGATTATAACATCTTATAATCCTAACTGACTCAGGGAACTAGGTAACAATTTGAATTTAGCATGCCTGAGCTCAGAATGACAAAATACATCTTTTAGTGAAGTTGGTTTTAACATTCTGTGTTTGAAAATACCACTTTTAGAAAGTAGGTGACAGGGGCTGGGGGGTTCCAGGAGACAGAGTGAGTAAGCACAAGACTGAATAGACCTATCTGCATGCAGATGGATGGGAGGAGTAGCACCTGGGTCCTGAATAGGGCTGTGCCTGCCTTCCACAATGCTGGCTCCACTTCCTGTGGTGGGTCTGATGACCGAGGCCCACACTGTCAAAGGAAAGAAGGAGTCCTGTCAACAAAGTGCTCCAGGACTGACCAGAACTAGTTTGAACTAGGTACAGACACTCTCTGCCTTCAGAGACAAAGGATTCTGGTGTATAAAAGGGGGGACCCAGACCCAAGAACTTTAGATCACTTCTGGGAATCAAGACGAACCTTTGCTAAGGAGAAGAACCGGGAAACTGAAGGAGGAGACTACCCCTATGCTGCGTGTTGTTGGGGTTGGCTTGCAGTGGTTGCTAAATTGCCAAAGAAAGGAGAAAAAGGACTGAGTGTGCTTTCATCATCTTGAGGAAGATCTCCAAGGGCTTGAACTTGAGCTTGCCTCCTGCCTGAAGTCTCAGGGATACAAGACTTCACCCCCTTCTGCTTACCTGCATCTACAACTGCGGTTTTAGCTGCTGCTAAAGGACATTGCAACACAGACCCCGTGAGCGACGCCATCTCCTGCACTGAAGCCGTGAGCGCAGCACCAACTTGCACCGTAGACCCGACGCCGGCCGCCGTGCCACATCGACGCCAGCGAGCGATGCCGTAACCTGCCAGAAGCTGTGAACGCTGCTCTGACTTGTGCTGTGGTCCCGACGCCTGCTGCTGTGCCGCATCGACTCCGAAGCTAACATTGACATCGCAGAGCCGATCCTCGACATGGGTGACCGAGACTCCATCGACAGCACGACATCGTAAGGAACCGTGGTGACGTCACCTACCCGACGTGGTAAGGAACTGTCATCCCACCTCCCCTGCGCTGCAATAAGGAACCAAGTCTACACCTCCCCATGGGTCGTAAAGAACTGATGCCACGCCATGAAGCCGCACCTTCCCGACGTCGTGAACTGTCTTTGTTTTTCATCACTTTTGCAAGGTACTGTTCTTTGCGGGTCTGTTTGACTCCGGGCCTAACGCCGCGCACCTCGCGGTCAGCGCTGTACTTTGGGATTTCTCCTGTCACGATGTTGTGATAACTCACGTTGGAGTTATTTGTTGCTAGAGTTTATAACCTATTTTGGAACATACCTTGAGTACAGTATTGTGGATATTTGTTGTATGAGTCTTGTGTTAAGTCTATATAAAATATTTATTTTTATAATACAACCTGTGTGGTGTCCATCTGTAGTATTGTCACTGTCTTACTGTATTTGTTCCCAAATGCTTTACACACTGCCTCTGAGATAAGCTTGTCTGCTCGTGCCAAGCTACCAAGAGGGTGAGCAGGAGTTATTTTAGTAGTGTATCCCCCTTCCCCTGACTAGAACCAAGGGTCCCTATTTTGACAAAGGTGTATACCATTGCCAACTAGAGACCCCCAGTTCTAACAATATAATTTCAATAATCAGATGTAATTATATAATATAATGTATTATGTTTATTATTATTTAGGAGTCTATATTAAAAAAACTATTTACAGTGATGCGGGCACACTATATTTTCGTAGTAGTTATTTTTTTTATTCTTATTTAATTTAACATACTATTTTTCTTAGTCAATATTTTGGTCATTTACTGTTTATCTATGAAACTCGATATTTTTGTCATAGATATTTTGACCTTGATATTTTTATAGGTCATTATTTTTGTATTTGAGATTTATGACCATAACAATAGTTTAAAGGGTTACTAGGCCAGCCTGCTGTTCAATTGATTGTTTGCAGAACCCTGGTTTCAATCTTGCTCAGACAGCTGCGTAGGTGAATATGCCTACTGCGCAGATCAGCGGATGCCCTGAACTTCAGTGGTTCAAATCTAGACCGACTGCACATAACTTTCCATTTTTAAAAGGCTGCAGTAAGGAAGGGCTGGGGCTAACTAATGTTAAAATATAATAATGATCTAAATAACATGCAGTTACATTTAAAGTCCTTAGGCTACATTTTCTGGGATCCTTCTTCATTGAAATCTGATAGTGAAGTATGAGTGACCTACCCAGAAGTAGCCACATCCCCCCTCAGTGTATTTTATGATTTTTATATTTTGCATTCTGAGGCATAAAAAGTAAAATTCAACATCCCCTTTACTTTGTAATTGTATTTTCAGATTCCACTGAAATCTTGTTAAGAAAACACATATATAAATGATTCCTGTTTATAACAAGAAAATGCTTCCACACTTACCTGTTCCTCTGCTCCCCCCACATTGCTATCCCTGTGCTGCCCTTCTCTCCACTGACCCTTTATCCCTTTTACATCCTGCTGAACTTTGTAATACAAATGGTGTCTAACATATGAACATGGCAAGCGACTTCTATTTACTTGATCTTCACATAATGCACTCAACGGCATCGCCCACTTTCTTAGCGGGAACTGCCACTTCTGCTACATGAAGAAAAACACATGCCAATTGAAACACTGGGTGAGATTGGCAGTGCCTACCAATCCTGCATGGAGGTCCGGCTGTCTCGTTACTCTGAAATGGAGCTGAATCAATTAGCTTTCATGATGCATTTTCAGGTTGTACCCCTTTTCGGTCATGCCATGTGTCACATGTGGTTTGGATGTTCCTTTGCTTCCTAATTTGAACATCTTCTCAATTCTATGCGGTGAGAGATGGTATCATGTATCACAAACAGGCGTGTTTACTGGCCTGATAAATTTCTTCTCCTTGGTATTGTGGTCAGAGGTCTGCTATGTTTGGTCATGAGTAAAACGCTTTTTTGTTGCTCATTTCCAGCCTGACTTCAGTTGATGGTGCTGTGAGCTATCTTGCTGAATCCTTGTTTATTCTTCTTGGCTGGACATACTCCTTGCCTTTTTCTTGTGATTTACAGTTCTGAAATTACCTAGCATTTGCATTCTTAATAAGTTTAATGAGATACAGTTTCCTGTAGTCCCCATGTGATCTGATGCATCTCGACTCTAAAGAGTACCTAGGAGGGGAAAGACAAAGTTATTAGGGAAGAAAGAATTTGAAGGAGAGTGACAGAAAGGGACGACAGACTTAACGAAATAACAGCTAGAAATAGAAAACGCACAGAGTGAGGCGGGATAAACACTGTAGGTGGAGACAGTTAAATTGGCTTGGTTTGGAAAAAGAGCAGAGTATAAAAAGAAATAATCACTTGTTTCATAAATAAAAAAACTTTGGGATAATTTTTGACCCCTTGCATGCTGCCGCGATTCTGCATCTGTGCGGCAAAATCGCGAGTGGGCGGGTTTATGACGGCCCCCAGCCGTCATCAGCACACGAGCGCCGTAGTGCATGACGGATGGGAGCCGTCATCAGCATGTAAGGGGTTAAACACATGAGATGTAAAGAAACAAGAGCTACTTTTTATGCGATAAATAAGAAAGTGTAGCACAACCATGAACGCGCTACAAAGAGACTAGAGGGAAGAGGGACACATAACATGAAAAAAAAATACATATAAGAAACCCTGAAGACAGTAAAAGTAGGACAACAAAAAAACAACATCTTTAGAAGTACAATAAAGAGCAACTTTGAGATTTATGGCGGGAACGTCATCCCACCATGAAACAGTTCTCCTGCTATACTCCAGCTAAGGAGACTTCCAGTAGACTAGATTATTGATTTTTATCCTTAGATCGTGGTCAGACTGTAGGGGGGATAACATACCAACCAATATATCTGTGGGACCACTCCCCGGTCCTCCTGGAGCTGGGAGCTAAATGGGTCAGGTCTGAGATACCCCTATGGCGGCTCAAAAGTGAGGCACTGACAGACCTTCTCCTTTATGGCCACGGTGTCCGCAGAATTGCATAACTATTTCTGGAAAAATTGGGGGTCGGCTTCGAGTCAAGCAACAGAGTGGAAGGCTATGGAAGTAGTCATCCGGGGCTTATGTATAAAAACCACGTTTGGAGTACGGACTCAGTTAGAACAGGATGTAGCCGCACATGAGTCTAACTTGGGGAAACTTTGGACCGAACTTGGTTCAGACCCTCAGAAACTGAAAGAGTGGACTGCTACAAAGGAACTACTTATGACGGACTGCCGTAGACTGGAAAAATATGTCTACACTACATATCGGCAACGACTCTGCTGGGAGGGTGATAGAACAGGGGCTCTACTGGCACAACTGACAAGGCAGGAAACACCAGCTACACAAATACTACAATTATGTACCGAGGAGGGATAATTAATATACACACAGCGAGCCATTGTGGACACCCTAGAGACCCATCTAGAAAAAGTATATACTAGTCAAGCAGAGTCAGCTGAGCCACTTGATACAATACCTGGATGCATTACAGCTACCTAATCTTACAACAGAGGAGCAGGAGGCATTAGGCACCCCAATTACTAAGGACGAAATAAACGGTGCTGTAGGGCGCCTCAAACCGGCAAAGAGTCCAGGCTATAATGGATTCCCTGTGGAGTTCTATAGGTGTTTTATACCACTCCTGGTGGACAGACTATTAGAGGTTTATAATGAAGCATTGTATAAGGGTTCTCTCCCGACTACCATGGGTGAAGCCCTTGTTGCTATGATAACAAAAGAAGATAAAGATCCTGATTTACCTGGTTCCTGAAGACCCACGTCTCTGTTGAACATTGATGTCAAGATATTAAGTGCCATCGTAGCCGAACGCCTTCTTCCATTGATGAGGCATCTAATCCACTGCTAGCAGGCAGGGTTCATCCCTAGACGGAACACAACATACTATTTGAGGCGACGGGCGCACGTATGGCTTGGAGGAGTCCAACAATGTGATTGCGTCGTTCGATATCGAGCAATCGTTCGACTCAGTGGAGTTGTCCTATATCAAGCAGGTCCTAGGGCGTATAGGGGTAGGCGAGCAATATCTTAAATGAACCCAATTGCTTTTTGCGGCCCTGTGACCAAGGTACGGGTGGGTAAGACAGTGTCAAGACAGATAAAGTACGGCAAGCAACCCGGCAGGGATGTCCGCTTTCACCCTTGCTTTTTGCAATCGCTCTGGAACCAATGGCCGTTCATTTACGAACGGTCATGGATGACTGGGGAATATGGCTAGGTAACACCAATCATGTGATCTCGTTGTATGCAGATGAAAAGTTGGGCCTTCTGTGACAGACGGAGAGTTCCATCCCAGTACTACTGATGGAAATGCGACAGTTTGGTAAAATTTTGGTTCCACAGTAATCCCAATAAGTCTAGGGTGATACCGATGGGCAGGTTGGCTATACTCCAGCCGGAATCGCGGCCGACCATAGATATACCGTGGGCCGAAGAAGGGGAGAGATACTTAGGTATACGCCTGGCTAATTCTGCTGACACATTCCACTAAGCCAGCAATGGTCATGTTCTCGAAGAACTTCAAGGCTCGGTTCGCTTCTGGGCTGAATTGCCGCTCTCACTTATGGGATGCATAGCGATCATTAAAATGATTGTTCTTTCGCAGTGCCAATATATACTGCAACACTCATTCTATGTGATACCCAGATCGTAGTTTACTAACCTAGAAACTCTCATTGGTACTCTCTTGTGGGGGAAAAAGTGACAGAGAGTCAGATTAATTATGTTGCAAAGAACATGGGAAAGGGGTGGCCTAGAAGTCCCAAGGTTGGAATTATATTACATGGCCTCACAACTTCAGTACGCTGTCCATTGGTTGGATGACAAAGACAATTGGAAGAAGGCTCTGCTAGCTGGGACATATGGAAGGGACACGCTGGCTGAATTGTTAAAGATGGGGACATCGGTCCCCGACACATGCCTGTATATTTACGGCATGTGGTAACGGTGTGGGAAAACGCAGTCAGACGAGTGGTACGACATGCCCCATATGCACACGATATGCCTCTGTGGGCTGTCCAGCCATTCAGTCAGCCGCTGGAGGTAGGACGGCTGTCAATTGATGGGGGACCTTTATAGTGGAGGGCAATTTCTAACACACGAGGAAGCACAAAGCGAGTTTGGGCTGGGGCCAGACCAGTTTTTACAATATGGTAAAATATCGAGTGTCGCACAGGGGCTCTGGCATAATTTCTCAGAAGAGCCACTCATTACTAATATTCTAAAGACAATGTTAAACATGGCACAGGGAAGGCGACTCATTTCCTATCTGTATTGAGCACTACGAGAGGATCTACTGAGTGAGCAGTTTGATCTCCGGAAGAAATAGGATGTGATACTGGACGAACCTCTGATGGAGGCTGGGTGGCGAAAGGTACACAAAGGGGTACACAATGTTAGTGCAAACGCTCTATTCAAATTACTCCATTATAACGTTATCCATCAAGTGTACTTAACCCTGTGCATACTACATAGAATATGCCCAAACCGCGCAGGTAGGACTTCATCTACATGATCTGTCAATGTCTCACACTGCAACCCTATTGGGAAAGAGACTTAATGAGTCTGGGGGAGGCCACAGGGTGGACCATCCCACGGGAAGTCAAACAAGTCTTGCTGGGACTATGACCTACACCAAAAAAAAAACGAGTAGACGCTTTGGCCAAGAGACGGATAGTGATAGCATGGATGCAATCACGACCTCCGAAATATCTAGACTGAGGGACACTAATGAATGGGCGACAGCAGAGTTAGTTAGGATGAGGTTTGTAAGGAAGGACGAAAAGGCTAACGATGACAGACTGGCATGGAAATCTATGCTAGCAGATCTCCAGAAAGATGTGTTCTTTTACAAAGGTACAGCTGGTGGAAGTAAAGCTGAATTCACAGAAGCTTCTACACCATCCGGAGCAAAAGTAGAGAAGAAGAATTTTGTGAGAAATATTTTTCTTTGGGTCTAAGACTGCATCATGTATAAAATACATTCTTCTAAGAAATCCCTATACAAATAGTTTCCATGTAGTTCTTCCCAATCCAGGATTATATAATGGAACTAAAGAACCAATTGTGACAGGAACATTTAGTGCCTCTGGGGTATTGAAGACAGACAAATTTGGAAGGACTGTCATCCCTAAACTCTCTTCCATTGAACTAAAACTCACATCCACTGGTGCCATAGTCACAGCAGAATTCCCACTGGTATTTGCATTACTCACTCCTCCAGCTTGGGTCAGATTGTATGGGAGTGGATGGTTTAACAATAGTTAATTAATAAAATTCTCATCTGGATTGCAGTCACTGTCCTCACCTACATTCTAAATTTCATCTATCTTCCTTATTTTTCTTTAGTTTATCTTTCCCATTTTCCTCAGTCTTCAATGCGAGTGCAGTAAAGCTCTCTCAATCATGTCAGTTGTCCACTTTTTCTGTTCTGCGATCAACTAGCATCCACACAAGTGTGTATAGCTTTCTTGACCCTTCCATCAAATTTCTCTCTCTCTGTCTAAGATGAGCTACATGTTTCCAAGCATTACGTGTTTCTTATTGTGTCGGTCTAGGAGGCAGTTTCATGTCATACAACTTCCTACTTAAATTTTCAATAATTCTTAGGTTAAATGAACCAAAGTGAGGAAATGTCAGTGCACCCTCTTTCTCAGTGATCTTATGCCATTGTTCAAGCCACATACACACATGAAGTCTCATGTTTATTGCCATATAATGACCTGGCGTACCTTCGAGCGGTACTTCTTCTCTCTTTCTAACAGGTATAGCCACTTCTCCCTTTATTGGACTGTGTAGTGCTTTAAAGAATTTCATTTACAGTCGGAATATACAAAATTCACAAATAACTTTTCATTCAAATCAGGAATTATTCTTCACTCACAGTTTTCTCATATGGCGTCCATAGCCAATACTAGTGCAGCTCTCTATGACGTAGGCAACCAATACCAGCGCAGCTCTACACTAACCGACCAATATCAACAAGGCACC
Source organism: Lissotriton helveticus (assembly GCF_964261635.1). Classification (NCBI taxonomy): domain Eukaryota; kingdom Metazoa; phylum Chordata; class Amphibia; order Caudata; family Salamandridae; genus Lissotriton; species Lissotriton helveticus. The sequence goes on from NC_136067.1 coordinate 1,937,960,911, forward strand.
TGGTGACATCAATCTCACCCCTTGGAGCAGCTTACCCTCCTTTACAATTTTTCACAAACACACCCTCTCAACTAGTTATGCGCAAAATAAATGCAAGCACTTTCAACAAATAACATGTCTGCTCCTCTAAAGAAATTACAGTATGCAATCACACAAGAAAACGGTCCAGAACAACACTTTCCTACCTACCCAGACATAAACTTAGAGCAAAACCTCAACTAGCGGGGTCTCACTCAGATTGATACAGTTCTTCCCTGTGTGTTGAGAGTCACAATACCAACCCCACCTCACAATCACACAAAGATAAGCCCCTATCGCAATTGTGTTATCGACAACATCTCACAACAAGCACCACAATACAGCAAACAACTACAATATATTGTATTCTACACATTTTTATATTATCCCAGGATCTTAGGTCACGTCGGACCTGATAACATCTTCAACTTCTCTGCATTAAGTGCTACATTCACACAAGAACTTGAAAAATCATCTCAGCAGAACACCACTCTATCACTGCAAAACACAGAAAGCTAAGCATAGCAATTGTAAAGTGCAACCCTATTTACGCTCACATCTCTGCTGCTACAACTCGCTCTCGAACTGCTGGAACTCCATCAATCCTCCTTACGAACCACTTTTTTTTTTTAGGAGTTTGGACTCGGCTTGGGCAATTTCCGAATGGGACACCCAAATTCCTTTGCTTCAATGACAAACCATCCAACAAGCTACCAGTTGATCCAGCACTGGGCCAACCTTCACACCATTGATTTACGATGGACCTTTTATATGTCAACTGAGAGGTAGGAGGAGATAGCATGAATTAAATGAATTATTCATCAGTGATGTCATTGAGCATGTCATGAGTGATGTAATATGTGACGTCATCAGCAGTGCATTGCGGGGACGCATGTTATAGTTAGGTCTACTGACTATAACAGCCAAATTTCTATGGTTTTGTACGAGTGAAATCTAGAACTAACTATAATGTCCCTGAAACCTATGTTTTTTCAGTGAATTTCTAAGGTTTTTTAAGTGCTAATTTCTAACTAGAACGTCCCTGAAACCAATGTTTTTTTTCATTGAATTTCAAAGGTTTTTTAAATGAAAATCTCTAACTATAACGTACCTGAATCCTATGGTTTTTTCATTGAATTTCAAAGGTTTTTTAAATGTTAATTTCTAACTATAACGTCCCTGAAATAGGTAGTCCTCAAGGTATTGCAGCAGTGCATGGGTTAGTGATTGGGTCATTGTATGAGTACATGGGTACTGAGTGGATAATCCGAGTACTGCAAAGAGAGTGTGTGTTGAATTTATAAGTGCTTGAGTACTGGAGGAGTGTTTGGATTAGTACATGGTAGTGGCTGGGTGACTGGAGGAGTGCACAGGGAGTGACAGTGTGATTGTGGGGCTGCATGGGTACTACCAGGGGAATTAAAGGAGCAAATGAGAAGTGTGTAAGTGGGTACAGGACTGTATAAGTAGGGCAAATGGGATTGTAACAGTGATCAGTTAGTGCCTGGATCATTGCATGAGTACATAGCTACTGATTGAAAGATTAGAATACTGCAAGGAGAGTGCCTGAGTGAATGTATAAGTGCTTGGGTATTGGCAGAGTGTTTGGATTTGTACATAGCGGTGGCTGAGTGACTGGGGAGGGCACAGGGAGTGACAGGATGATTGCTGGACTGCATGGGCACTACCAGGGAAATTGAAGGAGCGAATAAGTGTGTAGGTGGTTAGAGGACTGCATGGGTAGTACACAGGGATTGTAGCAGTGCATGTGTTAGTGCCTGGATCATTGCGTGACTACATGGGTAGTGACTGGATGATTAGAGTACTGCAAGGAGAGTGCATGGTGAATTTATAAGTGCTTGGGTTTTGGCACAGTGATTGGATAAGGACATAGGACTTGCTGGGTGATTGGAGGACTGCATAGGTAGCACCAGGGAGATTACTGGACTGCATATGTAGTCCTCAATGGATTGCAGCAGTGCATGTGTTAGTGACTGGGTCATTGCATGAGTACACGGGTAGTGACTCGATGATTAGAGTGCTGCAAGGACAGTGCATGGTAATGTTATAAATGCTTGGGTTTTGGCAGAGTGATTGGATAAGTACATAGTGCTGGCTGGGTGATTGGAGGAGTGCATGGGTAGTGACAGAGGGATTTCTGGAGTGCATGGGTACTACCTGGGTAATTGGAGGAGTGAATCAGTAGTGTGTAGGTGGTTAGAGGTCTGCATGGGAAGTGTTTAGGGGATTGTAGCAGTGCATGTGTTAGTGCCTGGGCCATTCCATGTGTATATGGGTACTGACTGGAAGATTAGAGTACTGCAAGGAGAGTGCATGGTGAATTTATAAGTGCTTGGGTTTTAGTGAAGTGATTGGATAAGTACATGGTGCTAGCTGGTTGATTGAAGGAGTGCATGGGTACTGACTGGGCGATGGCTGGACTGCATGGGTAGTGCTCAGGGTATTGTAGCAGTGCATGTGTTAGTGCATGGGTCATTGCATGAGTGCATGTGTACTGACTGGATTATTAGAGGACTGCAAGGAGAGTGCATGGTCAACTTATAAGTGCTTGGGTTTTGTCGGAGTGATTGGCTAAGTACACGTATGTCACATCAGTCCCGCCCCCTCCCTTCACCACTCTGCAAACGCACCCCCTGGCAGGTTTTAAGTTGGGGAATTAATTACCCTTGAATCCTGAGGGTCCCTTGGGCCCAACTAGCCCACCAGGTACTTCCAGTAAGCGCCACAGAGCTGCGTTGCGAGGAGATGGTCCAAGGCCACGCCCCTTTTTACACCTCTTTACAACGCAGCTCTGTGCCGCTTACTGGAGGTACATGGTGTGCTAGTTGGACCCAAGGTACCTATAGGATTCAAGGAGACTTAATCCCCAACCTACAATGCACCCGAGGGCCCGTTTGCACAGTGGTGAAGGGAGGGGGTGGGTCTGATGTGACAAGTGTGCAAATGCACCCCCTGGCGCGTTTTAAGTTGGGGGATTAAGTCCACTTGTATCTTGAGGGTCCCTGGGGCCCAACTAGCTCACCAGGTCCCTACAGTTAGCACCACAGAGCTGCATTGCAAAGAGGTGGTCCGAGGCCACGACCCTTTTTTCACCTCTCTGCAATGCAACTCTGTTGGGCTTACTGAAGGTACCTGCTGGGTTAGGTGCCCCCAGGGACCCTCAGGATACAAAGCGACTTAATCCTCCAACTTAAAACGTACAACGGAGCGCGTTTGCACACTTGTCAAATCAGGCCCCACCCCCTGCCTTCACCACTGTGCAAACGCGCCACGTGGCTCGTTTTAAGTTGGGGGATTAGGTCCCCTTGAATCCTGAAGGTCCCAGGGGTCCAACTAGCCCTCCAGGTACCTCCAGTAAGTGCCACAGAGCTGCGCTGCAGAGAGGTGTAAAAAGGGGCGTGGCCTGTCCCACCTCTCTGCAACGCAGCGCAGTGGCGCTTATTTGAGGTACCTGGTGGGCTAGTTGGCCCCCAGGGACCCTCAGGAATGAAGAGGGTTTAATTCTGTGTGGGGGGGCTAGAGCCCCCCCACACAGGTGTATGATTTTTTTTAAAAACAAGCCCCGGGGGTGGCGGTCCCTGGGACTGCGGGGAGCCGTGTGCCCCCGCAAAATAATTAATAAAAGATTCGGGGGTGGTGTCCTCGGAGATGCAGTGGTCATGAGCCCCCCTGCAAATATTTAATGAAAGCCCCGGGGTTGGCGGTCCCCGGGGCCGCGGGGGCCTGCCTGGGCCCCCACAATTTCAATTTTGTATGCCCAGGACTTGGCTTACCTGGGGCTAAATAATAATTTTTGGCCGAAATTCGCGCTGGGTGCAACAATTTATTTTTAATGCTTTTTTGGGCCCTGGGTGTCCTTGTGGGACCCTTGAGCAGGCCTAGGGGGTCAGGGTGTTTCTACCCTGCCCCCTTTTCTTGTTTTTTGTGTTTGTTTCCATGTTTTCTTGTGCCTCGGTTACCGCGGCACAAGATGGCTGCCAACACTTCCTGGTTTGGAGTGTTGACAACAAATTAGAATAAAACTCGCGGTCGGGAGGGTGCCCGGATCCTCCGTGCCTCTATATATCGATACTTTTATTTTTTGGTTTTCTCAGCAACTACTAAATGGATTTACACCATTTAATAAAAAGGGCACTCTCTGAACCAAGCACTATCTTTTTGCCAAATTTGGTGTAATTCCGTTCAGCAGTTCGAGCTGTAGCCGTGTCTACATTTTCCTATGGGAAATTCATTTATTGACCTCTTTTTTTTTATTTCTCAGGAACTACTGAACGGATTTACACCATTTAACAAAAAGAGTTCTTTCTGCCACAAGGGCTACCTTTTTGCCAAATTTGGTGTAAATCCGTTCAGCAGTTTCTGGCTGTAGCCGTGTCTAAAGTTTCCTAAAGAAATTGACATGGAGAAAACACGTTTTGGGACCCCCTTTTTTCTTAGTCCCTGCTTGGCAAATCACCCCCGAAACTTTCAGGATAGGAACTGACCGGAGCGGGCCACAAGTTTTGAAAATTTCGCGAGGATTCGTCAACCGGTGCCAAAGTTATTGGAAAAACAGAAAAAACGCTTTTCCTATGGAAACTAGGTCCTGACTATAATTATCTACTGGCGACCGCCAGTAGATGATATATATAACGCCGAAATGCATTATGCTGTAAACCTGCGATAATTAAAAGGTTACCTGGTACCCCCGCTGTGTCCTTTGGTCCTTTCGCCAGGAAGGTCTTCTCCCGCATCAATTTCCACGAGCTACGCCTTAGCGCGTGTAAACAGAGGACCCGTCTCACCAGCGGCTAGCAACAAGTAAAGGCAACATGGCAACATGGTAAAGAAACACCAAGGGATTGGTAACTTGCTGGCCCACCTCAGGAGCACGACGGACAAGAGCTGCTGCAACTCGCAGTCCGTGACTGCACGGGGACGCTGGATCACGGTATCTCATCGTCACGGCCCGGTTCTGAACTGCTCTGGGGGTTGAGGCGTTGGGGACCCGAGGTGACCTTTTGCATCTTTATTTCTGGGACTTTGGTGGCACAAATTCAGCCTTCTCCCCCTTTCGATCAGGCTTAACAGGGCGCATTGAAGCGCTACTCCGCTTTTTGGATTACAGCTGCACTGCATGCTGGGAGACCGAGTCAGTCCATCACTGACCAACAGCTGCAACCAATAAGGGGGGGCCAGGAACACTCCAACCATTTGGAGCTCCGCAAGACATTTGAAAGAGGGAGCTTAAGTAACCCAGGGCAGAAAAGGCATCTGAGGAAGGCAAGTTGAAAACGCCGAAATGCATTATGCTGTAAACCTGCGATAATTAAAAGGTTACCTGGTACCCCCGCTGTGTCCTTTGGTCCTTTCATCAGGAAGGTGTTCTCCCGCATCAATTTCCACGAGCTACGCCTTAGCGCATGTAAACAGAGGACCCGTCTCACCAGCGGCCAGCAACAAGTAAAGGCAACATGGCAACATGGTAAAGAAACACCAAGGGATTGGTAACTTGCTGGCCCACCTCAGGAGCACGACGGACAAGAGCTGCTGCAACTCGCAGTCCGTGACTGCACGGGGACGCTGGATCACGGTATCTCATCATCACGGCTCGGTTCTGGACTGCTCTGGGGGTTGAGGCATTGGGGACCCGAGGTGACCTTTTGCATCTTTATTTCTGGGACTTTGGTGGCACAAATTCAGCCTTCTCCCCCTTTCGATCAGGTTTAACAGGGCACATTGAAGCGCTACTCCGCTTTTTGGATTACAGCTGCACTACATGCTGGGAGACCGAGTCCGTCCAGCACTGACCAACAGCTGCAACCAATAAAGGCGGGGCCGGGAACACTCCAACCATTTGGAGCTCCGCAAGACATTTGAAAGAGGGAGCTTAAGTAACCCAGGGCAGAAAAGGCATCTGTGGAAGGCAAGTTGAAAACGCCGAAATGCATTAAGCTGTAAACCTGCGATAATGAAAAGGTTACCTGGTACCCCCACTGTGTCCTTTGGTCCTTTCGTCAGGAAGGTCTTCTCCCGCATCAATTTCCACGAGCTACGCCTTAGCGCGTGTAAACAGAGGACCCGTCTCACCAGCGGCCAGCAACAAGTAAAGGCAACATGGCAACATGGTAAAGAAACACCAAGGGATTGGTAACTTGCTGGCCCACCTCAGGAGCACGACGGACAAGAGCTGCTGCAACTCGCAGTCCGTGACTGCACGGGGACGCTGGATCATGGTATCTCATCGTCAACGGCCCGGTTCTGAACTGCTCCGGGGGTGAGGAGTTGGGGACCCGAGGTGCCCTTTTGCATCTTTATTTCTGGGACTTTGGTGGCACACATTCAGCCTTCTCCCCCTTTCGATCAGGCTCAGCAGGGCGCATTGAAGCGCTACTCCGCATTTTGGGTTACAGCTGCACTGCATGCTGGGAGACCGAGTCCGTTCAGCACTGACCAACAGCTGCAAACAAAAAAGGCGGGGCCGGGAACACTCTAACCATTTGGAGCTGCGCAAGACATTTGAAAGAGGGAGCTTAAGTAACCCAGGGCAGAAAAGGCATCTGTGGAAGGCAAGTTGAAAACGCCGAAATGCATTATGCCGTAAACCTGCTATAATTAAAAGGTTACCTGGTACCCCCGCTGTGTCCTTTGGTCCTTTCGTCAGGAAGGTCTTCTCCCGCATCAATTTCCACGAGCTATGCCTTAGCGCGTGTAAACAGAGGACCCGTCTCACCAGCGGCCAGCAACAAGTAAAGGCAACATGGCAACATGGTAAAGAAACACCAAGGGATTGGTAACTTGCTGGCCCACCTCAGGAGCACGACGGACAAGAGCTGCTGCAACTCGCAGTCCGTGACTGCACGGGGATGCTGGATCACGGTATCTCATTGTAATGGCCCGGTTCTGGGACTTTTGTGGTTCTGAAAAATCTGGATTCATATAATGGTACCGGACTCGAGAATAAAAACTTCGTCGAAATAGGACGAATTTGGTATCAAAAGACCGAGAATGACGAGTACATCAAGTACATGTATTTTCGGCATATTCGAGTGACGATTTCACCTCGAAATCGTCATTTGCCTTCTGAACCCTTAGCTGCATGTTGCCCTCTACATAGGCCTTAATCCAGTCGAATTTGATTCCACAAGGACACATACCCCTTAATCGACTTCTTCCTGACCCCAGTACAAGTTAGAACCATTGCCCCAGGCCGAGCTCGTTAGGTCAGTTCCCTCCCAGTGGCCGAGCAAGATAGTATCTCGGCCCAACCAGCCATAAAGCCATTTCAGCACGCACACCTGCCATATCTCGCTCACATCTTTCTCCACTCCTTTTCCTCACTTACTTTATGGTGGGGAGGTGACCATTTTTATTAGGGGTCCATCGATATCTGATGAAATGTTGGGCCTTGCCGGATGATTTGTTATGGGCAGCACGACGTGAAATATGTACATGTCATCATGACTCTGCTTTTCTCTTTGTAATCAGTAACCATAAATGAAATACCACGAACCCAAGGAATGTTTTGCCAAAGGGTGAATATTGTGTATAAGAAGAGAAGCCTAACTTTGTGAAAGTGTGCAGTCTCCTGAATATACTTGTATCGTACTTCTAGGACCCTGTCACCTTGGTTGCAGCCAATAAACTAATCTTTGACTTCACCTGGAAGACTCTGAAGTTTCTGTAGGTCTGACTCAGGAGAACCCGAGGTCTCTGGTGTGTTGATCCCCTGGCACCGCTGGGTTACCGGTTCTGTGCCGGTTCTTAAAAACCCAGTACCTCATTTGGCGCCCAGCGTTGGAGCGATTCCAGTGGTACCAATCAGCCTGAAGATCGTGAGGAGCTTTGTGTGAAAATTCCGGAGGAGGGCCCACCACCTCATCGACCCCTGCATGTCGACGTGGTCCGAAGGTCTTTACTGCGAGGTTCCCCGCTTCTCGACGGCTACGAGGACTGCTGCCCTGGCTATCGCCCTGATGTTGGACCCTTGAAATTTTCGGTAGAGCGAAACGTTGAGACGAGTCTTCTGGTGAAGCCATCGATATTTTTCAGTTAAGTATAAGTGGAGCGTCTCCTAGTCCTTAGTTGGACTTACTTTGTGGTATCTTGGAGATACATAAAGGTTTTTATTGGTTCTTGCAAGCACCATAACCGAAGGACTCGTGTTTTCACGAGCAATATCGTAATCGATAACTCCTTTGAAGTTTTGGAACTAGACTAGAGAGAAAGGATGCCTAGTCTTAGACTCGGGAATTTGTTGTGTCTTGGTAGTAATAATAGGGACTCCCGATTGGAGGACTCATGTCCGGTTCCCCCAGTTGGAACTCCGACTTACGAGCTGTACGTTAAACATGGGGTAGGCCCCATCGTTTACAACGAGGTATGGATTAAATACACTAGGAAAGACGGTGTTTTAAAATGGCCCCAATATGGTAGCTTTGATTCCGAAATTTTAGACAACCTTGAAGTTAAACTCTTCAAAAAGAAAGCCCGGCCGGCGATGTTTGACTCTTTCCGCATATGGCGCAAAGAAGCCAAACAAAAAGAAATTAAATTAGCTAAGAAAAATAAGAGAGAAGGGGGACTTTCAGTAATGCAAGCTGCCGTGCAGTTTAAAGATAATGAGGAAGAGCAGATAAATGAACAATTGCACAGGCAACGTAAAATGGCAATAGATAAGTGCTATCCAGTTTTGCCGTCTCTTCAGCAAGGGACAGAAAAAGAGCGTGAAAAAGACCAATTAATGTCGCAATTATTAACTTCGCCACCGCCCTATGCGCAGAATGCTACAGCACCCCCGCAACCTTTAGTTGCGCAAGCTGCGCCTCTGGCTCTTCCACAGCACCCACCAGCTGTTTTTCAGCTGGCTCCTACTTCTTCGGTGCAGCCTCCTCCAGGCCCACCGACCACTTCTGCTTCATCTATGTCTTCTACGATTTTGCCTAGTATCACATCTATTATTCCTCATACCTCTTCTGCCATCTCTACCCCCGCCTTACCTCACCCCGTTCTTTCATCTGTTTGTTCTTCCGTTTCACCTTCCCTTCGGCAGAAAATGGCCAGCACTGTTACTAATCTTCTTTTACCCCTTTTCGGGTCGCCTGCTACGACCCCTAACATAGGAAGAAGACAGTTGCGAAGTCAACTGCCCGATTATCAAGAGAGAGATTCCCTGAATAGTTTAGCTCGGAAATGGGTCATGGACACTGCAAAATATGATTTACAGTCTGTCATGGAAGTTTTCCATCAATGGGAAACGGCGACACAGAGATATGTGTTCGAACAGATGTGTGTTTTTCTTTGCGAGGATTTAGAAGACAATGATCAGGATTGCCTCCCACAAGAGATGTGTCGTATAAGGTTTAAGTTTAGTCTGGGTATGATTGTAGGTCCCGATGTAGAAGAAGCAGTTCAAATGCTATTATCATATCGGAGTAAGGGAAGTAGCTCTGGGTCACCATCGGAATCTAGTGCATCTAGTAGGAAAAAGGCACGACAATACCCTATGAGAGAAGTTCCCCCGCAGTGGAGAGAGGGTGACGCGACAGCTGTCCCACCTGTCCTGCCCCACTTTCACCGAGTATGGGTACATGTTCCATGGAAGCGAGCTGAAGTTTTAGCACTCAAACAAACACTACCAGATCCGCGTAAAAATCCTGCAGGGTACTATAAAGAATTGTCGCAAACTGCTGGGTCATGTATTATGAATTTGGCCGATATCGATATGTTATTCGGGAACGTTGTTCCACAGCCTTTATGGGGAAAAATTCGTCATGTAGATCATGACCAGGAATTAGGTGACACATGGGCTAATATTACTGTTGCAGATGCACGACAAGTTGGTGGTGCCAAGCCTGAACCCCTGATAGCGGAACTACCTGGTAGGATAGTAGATTACATGAAGACAATAATGCCTGCGATACGTGTAAATTGGGATAAGTTATCTGCATGCAAGCAAAAGAAAGAAGAAACTGTGTCAGATTTCTTCACCAGATTTGAAGAAACATTCATTGACCACAGCGGTCAAGATATGACCACAGAAGGTGGTCAGAGATTGTTTGTCGATAAATTTGTGCACAATCTACTTCCAGACTTGTGTAGGAAATTAAAAGATTCAGAAAGCTCTTGGGCAGTATCATCTTCAGCCCAGATATTAGCTACCGCACAGTACTATGAGAATAGAGACAAGGATGAGAAAGATAAAGTAGAGAAGAAAACTAGAGAACTCAAAACGAAGGTTTTGCTACAGCAAGCCTATCCGCCACGTGGTGGTGGTAATAAAAATAATAATGGTCCAAATCACTACCGGAACACTTTTCAGCAGCCTCAGAGAAACTTGCATAGATTCGATTACAATCAAAACCGCGTAGGTCCCAACCAGTGTTTATACTGCAAACAAGAGGGTCATTACAAATATGACTGTCCTGCCCTGCCACAACGAACAAACGAATTTTCTGGTGTAAGAGGTCGTGGTAGTCAGCAAGCGCCCAGAGGTAGAGGGCGTGGAAACACCCCTCAGGACGCACGTCCCCTTCCACCACAAAACTCTATGAACAGGTTTGACCAGCAAAATAACGTATCTGACAGGACAGCTCAATACTACGTCGATGAGTATTACACAGAAAATGAGCAGTGGGAGAATAACGATTGCTAGGACAGCCTTAGACAAGGAGAGGGAGTTGTTTCAGTTCCAGTAGAACAGAGTGGACCTTACGTTGAGGTGATTACATCGGGTGTGTCAGAACCTTTTCTGTTGGATACTGGTGCTACAAAGAGTTCTATTATGCACTCCAAACTCCCTGGTGCACCTTTGTCTGGCGAAATGAACGTTTCCGTAGGTTTTTCTGGCGCCCCGGTTAGAAATCCGATTTCCGACCCTTTATCTCTCTCTGTTGGTCCTTGTGAATTCGAAGCACCCCTTATTTTGACAACAGGTTGTGGTGAAAATTTGCTAGGATTAGATTTGCTAAAAAGATTGTATGCGACTTTGTACTGTTCTCCCTCAGGAGTACAACTGACTTTAGGTAAGAAAGTGGTATCTCCCATGTATTTGTCGAGAAATACGCTTCCAGCAGAATTGGCACTCCTTCCGGATATTCTTTGGGCTACTGGTCCGAATGATGTAGGTCTTTTAGAAATCCCACCATATGTTGTAACATTGAAGTCGAATGTCAAAATGCCACGAATTCCCCAATACAGAATATCCAATGAGGGCGAAAAAGCTTTGCTAGCGATTGTTTACGAGTTAATTGAGAAAGACGTAATTGAGGAAACACGAGGCAATGTTTGCAATAGTCCTGTTCTGCCTGTTTTAAAACGAACTGACCCTTCTCAGCCACCTGTGTATAGATTCGTGATTGATCTTAGGGAAGTAAATAAGATAGTGGTGCCACAATTCCCAGTTGTCCCCGACATTACAACATTATTGACTATGATTCCAGCCTCTGCATCCTGGTTTTCGGTGATTGACCTGAAGAATGCTTTCTTCAGTATCCCGATTGCTGAGGAAAGCAGGGATATTTTTTCCTTTAGTTTAGGTGATCGCAGTTTCCGCTTTAAACGCGCTCCTCAAGGCTACTGTGAAAGCCCCTCAATATACAGTCAAGCCCTGAAAAGTCAGCTCGACGCAATGGTTTTGCCCGAAGGTTCCACTCTCGTACAGTACGTGGATGATTTGCTCATAGCTGCGGATACTGAGAAAATATGTAAAATGGCCACGTTGGCACTACTGCGTCATCTATGTGATCTACATCACAAGGTGTCACTTTCCAAGCTCCAATATTGCCGACAAGAAGTGACCTACTTAGGTCATCTCTTATCGAAGGAGGGAAGGAAACTGACCCCAGAAAGAATTCAGGCAATAGCAAAATTAAATGTGCCAAGAACGCAGAGAGAAGTACGCGCTTTCTTGGGCATTACATCGTACTGTAGACAGTGGATTCCAAATTTTTCGTTATTAGCCAAACCCTTATTGGCACTAACGTGTACAAATACACCCAATCCCATTCCTTGGTCTGATGAGTGTCAGAAAAGTTTTCTCGAATTACGCACAGCATTATGTTCGGCCCCTGTGTTAGGTAACCCCAACTACAGTAAACCTTTCACATTATATGTCCACGAGAAGGAGGGTTGTGCATTGTCTGTGCTGACTCAGTTATACGGAGATAGACAACGGCCATGCGCCTATTTTTCGTCAACTTTGGATCCGGTAGCACGAGCATTGCCAAGTTGTCTAAGGGCCACAGCAGCAGCAGCTGTTTCTATTCGACAGTCTGCAGGTCTAGTAATGAATAATACACTAATCGTGATGGTCCCGCATGCAGTAGACACATTGTTAAATAGGACCAAGACACAGCACTTAACTAGTGCTCGACTGTCCAGTTATGAATTGACGCTACTAGCAAGCCATGTGCACATCAAAAGGTGCAGTACCCTGAACATAGCCACATTGTTACCAATTGCTGAGGAATCGGATGCTTCAGAACAGCACGATTGCTTCCTCAGAACGGAGGAAGAGACGAAAGGGAGAGTTGATCTATTCGATACTCCTCTCGCTGAATGTGATGGTACATTATGGGTGGATGGTTCATGCTTTAAACTCCCAAATGGTAACGTGACTACAGCGTATGCTGTCACAACTTTGCACACAATTGCGATTCTCCTATTAACATGCCTAGAGAATCTAGATTTCATTAAAGACACGGAGGCTCACATTATGCAATGACTTTTAATTGCAGATCCAAGCCAGTCGCATCACAATATAAAGGTTCCAATAAGAACACTGAGAAGAAGTAATAGGCAGAACATAGCAACAATCAGCCTTTTAAATGCGGCTCCAAGCAGATAAGTAGCTCATTTCATTCTCTCTCTAGTATTAACCTTTTATCTATTAACTGAATATTAGATATCGTTTGGGGAGGTTTTAGCTAAGGCAAGTTAATTACCCAACATTTCCCTGCCTTTTATTACTACTGTTTGTGTCCCTGCGACACTCTCTACCCTCCACCCTCCCCGGATCTGCAATTTACGGAGATCCACCCCCTCCTTGTACCCCTTCTACACCACTGTAGTTACAGGTAGGCTTACTCCCTGCGTTATTATCCCCTCGTATTGGGCTCCCCCGTGATTATGCCTCATTTCGCCATCCTCGTGATTTGTGTTTAGTATTTGTAGCTCGTATTGTCTGTTAGGGGCGCTCCCCTCGGTGTCGGAGGACTCAGCGCTCCCCTCGGTGTCGGAGGACGCAAGGCACTCAGCGCTCCCCTCGGCGTCGGAGGGCCGCGCGCCTGCCGTTGAAAGCGGAAGAGTCCGCGATGCCCCCGATGTGCGGACACAGCCTGCTGCGCGGACACAGCCTGAGGCGCTGCTGCGCGCCCTTCAGTCACGCTGGAACATATTAGGAGCACTCACCTGAGCGCCGCATACCCGTCCTGGCCGCCCGTCCCCTAACATCGCGCTTCCCAAAACAAAACATGACGCGTGACGCGCCTTAGAGGAAAGTACCTCGGCGACTCTCACGCTTCGTGAGTGTCTCGCCGAGGGACTTTCCTCAACCCTACCGAGCGACAGTTAGCTCGCAGCTGTTGGAGGCACCTCGGCATCGCGACCTAGAGCCTCTTACACATAGGATAATTTAAAAAAAGCGCTGGGACGCTAGAGCCTCATTATAGACAAGATCATCATTACAAACAAGATCATTTAAAAGCATACTCCTATCTATATAGCACTTTTACATTAAAAAAAAAAAAAAAAAGGGGTTATTACAATAAATAAGATGGATAATGCCTCTGACTCAGACTCTGAGGGCAATAATGCTACAACCCCTTCCTTTAATAGGGAGGATTTTCGATCCATGATCCAAAAAGAGATGAAGTCCTGTTTAAGGGAGACCTTTGCCAATCTCGCCCCCTATAAAAGACCCCTTAATTCCCAAGAACTACCTGATACGTTCAAAGCGGGAGCAAAACGCACAAAGAAAAATAATAACATCCCTACGGGAATGCAGGTGAGCACGGGAGGTCCTAGCACCTCTGATATTGTTGGTGGTCTTGGCACCACAAAATCCTTGGGAGGTCCTTACACCTCAAATAATAGAGATGTCTTCTATGACTCACTTTCTTCGGGTGCCCTTTGCGGCCCAAATACCTTGGACGCCCTTAGCGGCTCACTACCCCAAAGTGCTCAATATTACCGAGATGGCTCTGATGATGACGATGACATGGATCCAGACGAATACGTCCTGGACCTTGATGACGGGGATGTTGACCCTTTCGATGAGGAGGATGAACTCCCCTCTACATCTAAAGACTCTATCCTAAACCCCCTGGGAGAGGAGATGTTCTCCCCCCTAAACCTAAAGCATCCCCGCTCCACTCTATGGTCTCCACAGGAACACGTATCTAAATTTATCAAAAAATGGATCCGTTTCCCTCTCGAAAGAGGGACAAGAAATATCCTAAGAGCCGAGTGCTCTAGACCCTCAATCGAAGAAAAGGCATGCTATGCCCCTAACATGGATCCTGAGCTAATTAAATATCTCTTTAGACTAGGGCGCGACCCCAGGAAGGGCCTTGAGAAAGCCTTTAAAGGATGCCAGGATCGTCTGCTGGACGTACTGGGTCCACTAAGCAGGATTCTCGACTCCGCCGAGGAGTGTTACCTCAAAGGCACCCAACTTGATACAGACCTCATAAGGGGTTGGAGTCAAAGAGCCCTCATCCTCCTTGGTAATGCCAACTCCAGCATTAACGCTGAGAGACGTAGACTAATCCTCTTTAAACTAGATCCTAAACTTACGGACATGGCCGACAAAGAGCCATCCTCAAATCCAAAAGGCCTGCTCTTTGGCGAAGAGCTCATAAGATCTCTAGGGAAATACGTCTCGACCTTTACTGCACTTGACAAGGCTCAAAAGAGCACAACTTTGCACACAATCGTTGAAACTGCGCGAATACCACATGGTTCAGCTCAAGCCGCTGAACTCGTGGCGTTAACGAGAGCATGTGTGTTATCAAAAGGAATGAAAGTGACTGTCTATACCGACAGTCAGTATGCTTTTGGAGTGGCTCACAGTTTTGGACGATTGTGGAGAGAACGTGGGTTCCTGACTTCGCATGGAGCTAAGATTCAGCATGGTCAGTTGGTGAATGAGCTTCTTGAATCACTGACGTTGCCCCTGAAAGTAGCGATCGTAAAATGTAGTGCACACAAGAAAGTGATTGATGATGTTGGTCGTGGAAATGCATTTGCTGATGAAACTGCTAAGGAAACGGCAAAGAATGTGATGAGCCGAATGTATGTTGCGAGCCCAGAAAGATGGACTGGTGATGTTGGAATATGTGAAGACACGATAGAAAGTGTGAAGTCCATCCAAGCTGAGGCCACGGAGAAAGAGTTAAGCATGTGGAGAGAAAGTACAGGGAGAATGGATGCAAATGGTTGTTGGATTGAATCGACAGAGCAACAGAGATGGTTGTTACCCGATGCATATGTGCCTGCAGTGGTTACAATGGCTCATGGGATGGCCCATATCAGCGCGAAAGGGATTTGCGAGTTGTTGGCCCCAGTGTGGAAGAATTCAGGGATTCCCAAGTGTGCAGAGAATGTTGTCAAGAATTGCATGGTATGTCTGAAGCACAATCCTGGTAGGGGAACTCCAACTCCAGCTGGTCATTTTGCACCTCCTACGTATCCGTTCGAGGTTTTGCAGCTAGATTTCATACACATGGAGAGGTGCAACAACTTAAAATATGTGCTCGTGGTTGTTTGCGCCTTCTCAAGGTGGGTAGAAGCCTATCCCCTAAGGGACAATACTGCCTTGTCCACAGCGAAAGCCCTTGTGAAAGAGTTCTTCCCCAGATTCGGAATGCCTAGAATGGTCTGGTCGGACAACGGGAGTGAATTTGTGGGTTGTGTGATGAAACGAGTGTGTGAAGGGCTAGGCATTAGGCAGAAGTTCCACGCTGCAAATCACCCCCAATCAGCTGGATTAGTGGAATGTTACAATGGCACGCTTAAACTTAAATTGGCCAAAATCCAAGCGAGCACGGGTCTTAAATGGCCCGACGCTCTACCCTTGGCACTCCTATCCACCAGAATGACTGTGCATTCTCGAATGAAACTCAGCCCCTATGAAATAGTCTTTGGTCGGCCAGCCAACATATGGGGAGTGCCTAGGCCCACGAAGTTTAGCGAGCTGCAACACCCCATTTTGCTTGACTATTTGTATGAATTGACGGCTAAATTGCGTGTTTTATATCAACAGGTCCACAACACCTTGCCTCCGGTTTCCGAGACACCGGGTCACTCCATTGACCCCGGCTCCTGGGTGTTGGTCAAGAATTTCCAGAGGACAAGAAACGACCAGCCCAGATGGACCGGACCTCACCTCGTCCTCCTGTCTACAAGGTCGACCGTTAAAGTGGAGGGGAAGGCCAATTGGGTCCACGGGATCCATTGTAAGAAAATACCTTTCCCTCTGCCACATGACCAATGGGTCCGGACAGGAGGCACTGACTCAAAGCGCACAACTGATGAACGCGTAAAAGAAGCTAAACGTGATTGTGAAAGTGGGAACATTTTTCAAGAAACTACGCCGCCATCAGAA
Organism: Lissotriton helveticus; assembly: GCF_964261635.1. Taxonomy (NCBI): domain Eukaryota; kingdom Metazoa; phylum Chordata; class Amphibia; order Caudata; family Salamandridae; genus Lissotriton; species Lissotriton helveticus. The sequence continues at coordinate 1,937,977,535 of NC_136067.1, forward strand.
CTATTGAACTCTGTGGAACCTGAGCTACTATTTCCGGACCAGACAGCACCCGGGAAAAGACGCTACCATTTACGACCGAGAAAAACAGACTAAAGTAAAAGTGATTTATTTTATGATCCGAGAGAAAAACCTGTGGACTAATAAAAAAATAAGTTTTTTTCCCAAAATGCTATTTTTGAAAGTGCAGATTCTCCCATCTAGGTAACTTGCTTATTTTTTTGTTTTTTTTGAACCGCCATCCGGGTTCCGCTGCTAGGGTCGCGGTTGATTAAAGACTTTTGGGTGCAGCTGACAACAATAGGTTGCTGGTTCCAGTTGGTCGAAGGGAGCCACCCTAGACTGACGGAAGCATCCTTTAGCAGAAACAACCTACCGCCGCGGGCAGCACCTTAGAGAGGATGGAGTTTCCTGATGTGGAGAGAACTGCCAAACAAATGAACTTTAAGCAGAGAGTTTTGAAAGCAATGAGAAAGAAAATTTTTATAATGATGTGTATTTTTATGCTATTTAGCGTAATGGTCTTTTTGATAAGCTATGTTTTATTCTCTTTTCATGTGACATTCACGCCCACTACATCACCCATACCTCCCCCTACTGTTTCCTCTCATTCTTTCCACCCTTTTCCTAACCACGAATCAAATAGGAGATTAGAGTTCATTAATAACTCCTTCGTTCAGCTATTACACCAACACCAACTTGTAATGAACACAACCAACTGTTGGGTGTGTGGTCTCATGCCCCACACCACGGATAGAGGTATCCCCTATTTGGTCCTGCCATTTAGTCACAATGGGTCAGTATGGGCATATAGGACAAGGTTCATATATGCACGAGAAATCCAACCCCTACGTTCTGTAAAAGACAACCTCAAGACTAGCGCCCTAGTGAAGGGTATAGTTGACATGATCAAGGAAGTGACTTCTTACGAAGATACCCCGGATGATGAGATACTTGCATATGTAGGTTGGAATGTGACCGGATATGGCACTACATTAAGTGAGAAACAGCAAGCCAAGAGATCGTCCCCTATCTGGATCGTACCCCATCAAGGTCACCTGTGTCTGCAAGGTATTGGTAGGAATCCCAGAGCTCAGCTAGGGAAGAGTGTCTGCACAGAAACGTACGTTTTTGGATCTCAGACTTCCCCTGCCTTTTTAGCCGCTAAGGGTACTTATTTCATCTGCCACGATAGAGCCTATACATGGTTGCCCCCTGACTTCTCGGGCTCATGTTTTGTTTCATTCCTGTTACCTCCCACCTACACAGCAGCGGCGGATTACCATCGGACAAGGGTAGTTAGAGGTGTTTTGAGTAAAGAAGACACTGCGGGTCAAGAATTTGGTGACTTTGCAATGGGTGTTCTGCCGTTCTGGGGAGCCATGGTTAACAGCAGAAACATAAGGCAATTGACAAGGGTAGTTGAATCCACCGTGATTGAAACTGCTGGTGCCCTTAGTAACCTGACTGCTGAGCTCCAGTCGGATCGACTGATGACCCTTCAGAACCGGGTCGCTTTGGATGTAATACTTGCGGACCGGGGTGGAGTATGCAAATTGATCCAGTCCAGTTGTTGCATTTTTATTCCAGATAATGCTCCAACAGTGTACGGGGCCATCTCCAAACTACATAAGATTTCCGAATATATTCATGTGGATAAAGGAGATTGGTCATTAATGGGATGGTTCTGGGGACTGATATCTGCCTGGGGATGGAAAATTCTGATGGTCATTGGGATGGTCTTAGCCATTCTTTTCCTGTTCTGTCTATGCATACAGTGTGCTCCTGCAATATGTGGCCTCTGTGCTACATCATGTGTAAGGAAGCCTGTGTCAAGACATGAGCTCAGCACTAGAATGATGTTGCAGCAACATCTCAATGACTTTGGGAATATAGATCTGGACTCAGATTAACATGAGGATAGATTAATTGCCTATGTAAGGGCAAAAGGAGGGTCTGGGGTTCTGAAAAATCTGGATTCATATAATGGTACCGGACTCGAGAATAAAAACTTCGTCGAAATAGGACGAATTTGGTATCAAAAGACCGAGAATGACGAGTACATCAAGTACATGTATTTTCGGCATATTCGAGTGACGATTTCACCTCGAAATCGTCATTTGCCTTCTGAACCCTTAGCTGCATGTTGCCCTCTACATAGGCCTTAATCCAGTCGAATTTGATTCCACAAGGACACATACCCCTTAATCGACTTCTTCCTGACCCCAGTACAAGTTAGAACCATTGCCCCAGGCCGAGCTCGTTAGGTCAGTTCCCTCCCAGTGGCCGAGCAAGATAGTATCTAGGCCCAACCAGCCATAAAGCCATTTCAGCACGCACACCTGCCATATCTCGCTCACATCTTTCTCCACTCCTTTTCCTCACTTACTTTATGGTGGGGAGGTGACCATTTTTATTAGGGGTCCATCGATATCTGATGAAATGTTGGGCCTTGCCGGATGATTTGTTATGGGCAGCACGACGTGAAATATGTACATGTCATCATGACTCCGCTTTTCTCTTTGTAATCAGTAACCATAAATGAAATACCACGAACCCAAGGAATGTTTTGCCAAAGGGTGAATATTGTGTATAAGAAGAGAAGCCTAACTTTGTGAAAGTGTGCAGTCTCCTGATTATACTTGTATCGTACTTCTAGGACCCTGTCCCCTTGGTTGCAGCCAATAAACTAATCTTTGACTTCACCTGGAAGACTCTGAAGTTTCTGTAGGTCTGACTCAGGAGAACCCGAGGTCTCTGGTGTGTTGATCCCCTGGCACCGCTGGGTTACCGGTTCTGTGCCGGTTCTTAAAAACCCAGTACCTCACTTTGGTGGCACAAATTCAGCCTTCTCCCCCTTTCGATCAGGCTTAACAGGGCACATTGAAGCGCTACTCCGCTTTTTGGATTACAGCTGCACTGCATGCTGGGAGACCGAGTCCGTCCAGCACTGACCAACAGCTGCAACCAATAAAGGTGGGTCCGGGAACACTCCAACCATTTGGAGCTCCGCAAGACATTTGAAAGAGGGAGCTTAAGTAACCCAGGGCAGAAAAGGCATCTGTGGAAGGCAAGTTGAAAACGCCGAAATGCATTATGCTGTAAACCTGCGATAATGAAAAGGTTACCTGGTACCCCCACTGTGTTCTTTGGTCCTTTCGTCAGGAAGGTCTTCTCCCGCATCAATTTCCACGAGCTACACCTTAGCGCGTGTAAACAGAGGACCCGTCTCACCAGCGGCCAGCAACAAGTAAAGGCAACATGGCAACATGGTAAAGACACACCAAGGGATTGGTAACTTGCTGGCCCACCTCAGGAGCACGACGGACAAGAGCTGCTGCAACTCGCAGTCCGTGACTGCACGGGGACGCTGGATCATGGTATCTCATCGTCACGGCCCGGTTCTGAACTGCTCCGGGGGTTGAGGCGTTGGGCACCCGAGGTGCCCTTTTGCATCTTTATTTCTGGGACTTTGGTGGCACAAATTCAGCCTTCTCCCTATTTAGATCAGGCTCAACAGGGCGCATTGAAGCGCTACTCCGCTTTTTGGATTACAGCTGCACTGCATGCTGGGAGACCGAGTCCGTCCAGCACTGACCAACAGCTGCAACCAAAAAAGGCGGGACCGGGAACACTCCAACCATTTGGAGCTGTGCAAGACATTTGAAAGAGGGAGCTTAAGTAACCCAGGGCAGAAAAGGCATCTGAGGAAGGCAAGTTGAAATCGCCGAAATGCATTATGCCGTAAACCTGCTATAATTAAAAGGTTACCAGGTACCCCCGCTGTGTCCTTTGGTCCATTCGTCAGGAAGGTCTTCTCCCGCATCAATTTCCACGAGCTATGCCTTAGCGCGTGTAAACAGAGGAACCGTCTCACCAGCGGCCAGCAACAAGTAAAGGCAACATGGCAACATGGTAAAGAAACACCAAGGGATTGGTAACTTGCTGGCCCACCTCAGGAGCACGACGGACAAGAGCTGCTGCAACACGCAGTCCGTGACTGCACGGGGATGCTGGATCACGGTATCTCTTTGTAACGACCCGGTTCTGAACTGCTCCGGGGGTTGAGGCGTTGGGGACCCAAGGTGATCTTTTGCATCTTTATTTCTGGGACTTTGGTGGCACAAATTCAGCCTTCCCCGCCTTTCGATCAGGCTTAACAGGGCGCATTGAAGCGCTACTCCACTTTTTTGATCACAGCTACACTGCATGCTGGGAGACCGAGTCCGCCCAGCACTGACCAACAGCTGCAACCAATAAAGGCAGGGCCGGGAACACTCCAACCATTTAGAGCTCCGCAACACATTTGAAAGAGGGAGATTTAGTAAACCAGGGCAGAAAAGGCATCTGAGGAAGGCAAGTTGAAAACGCCGAAATGCATTATGCTGTAAACCTGCGATAATTAAAAGGTTACCTGGTACCCCCGCTGTGTCCTTTGGTCCTTTCGTCAGGAAGGTCTTCTCCCGCATCAATTTCCACGAGCTACGCCTTAGCGCATGTAAACAGAGGACCCGTCTCACCAGCGGCCAGCAACAAGTAAAGGCAACATGGCAACATGGTAAAGAAACACCAAGGGATTGGTAACTTGCTGGCCCACCTCAGGAGCACGACGGACAAGAGCTGCTGCAACTCGCAGTCCGTGACTGCACGGGGACGCTGGATCACGGTATCTCATCGTCACGGCCTGGTTCTGAACTGCTCCGGGGGTTGAGGCGTTGGGGACCCGAGGTGACCTTTTGCATCTTTATTTCTGGAACTTTGGTGGCACAAATTCAGCCTTCTCCCCTTTCGATCAGGCTTAACAGGGCGCATTGAAGCGCTACCCCGCTTTTTGGATTACAGCTGCACTGCATGCTGGGAGGCCGAGTCCGTCCTGCACTGACCAACAGCTGCAACGAATAAAGGCGGGGCCGGGAACACTCCAACCATTTGGCGCTCCGCAAGACATTTGAAAGAGGGAGCTTAAGTAACCCAGGGCAGAAAATGCATCTGAGGAAGGCAAGTTGAAAACGCCGAAATGCATTAGGCTGTAAACCTGTGATAATTAAAAGGTTACCTGGTACCCCCGCTGTGTCCTTTGGTCCTTTCCTCAGGAAGGTCTTCTCCCGCGTATATATATATATATATATATATAAATATATATATATATATATATATATATATCAAACAGAAGTTGTCCCCACCACAGGAGGTAAGTCTATGGGCATTCATTCAAGGTAAAAGCAGCAGCTTCTGCACGCAGGGCAGAGTCTTCCCATTGTAAAATCCTGCAGCATTTTGTGCTCTTCCTAGCACTTACTCATGGGCTGGTGTGTCTCTGCATCTTAAGGCATCTGCTCCTGAAGTCCTCGTGACGCTTCGCCTCAGTGGGCGGGGTCGCCGGAATGGGCTTCTGGTCTTTGAAGTGCAGAACGGTATTGCTCCAGTGAGCAGCCAAACCCGATGCACAATTTTTTCACTTGTATTACCCAAGTGGGCTGAAGGCAAATCTCCTGTTGTATAGAGGCTTCATCTCACTACTCTTCCAGCCCCTCCTTCTCATACGTGCCAGCGTCGTTTGGCGCCAGCACATACCGCTTTCACGGCAGGGCTCTTGATGCGGCAGGACATGCTGCAAAATATCCAACAGACGTTGACCCCATAAATCAAGGCCACACCACAGGAGGTAAGTCTATGGGCATTCATTCAAGGTAAAAGCAGCAACTTCTGCACGCAGGGCAGAGTCTTCCCATTGTAAAATCCCGACGCGTTTCATGCTCTTCCTAGCACTTACTCATGGGCTGGTGTATCTCTGCAGCTTAAGGCATCCGCACCTGAAGTCCTCGTGATGTTTCGCCTCAGTGACCGTGGTCGCCGGAATGGGCTTCTGGTCTTTGAAGTGCAGAACGGTATTGCTCCAGTGAGCAGCCAAACCAGATGCACAATTTTGTCACTTGTATTACCCAAGTGGGCTGAAGGCAAATGTCCTGTTGTATAGAGGCTGCATCTCACTACTCTTCCAGCCCCTCCTTCTCATACGTGCCAGCGTCGTTTGGCGCCAGCACAGACCACTTTCACGGAAGGGCTCTTGACGCGGTAGGACATGCTGCAAAATATCCAACAGAAGTTGACCCCATAAATCAAGGCCACACCACAGGAGGTAAGTCTATGGGCATTTATTCAAGGTAAAAGCAGCAGCTTCTGCATGCAGGACAGAGTCCTCCTATTGTAAAATCCCAACAAGTTTCGTGCCCTCTCTAACACTTACTCATGGGCTGGTGTGTCTCTGCATCTTAAGGCATCCGCACCTGAAGTCCTCGTGATGCTTCGCCTCAGTGGGCGTGGTCGCCAGAATGGGCTTCTGGTCTTTGAAGTGCACAACGGTATTGCACCAGTGAGCAGCCAAACCAGATGCACAATTTTTTAACTTGTATAACCCCAATGGGCTGAAGGCAAATGTCCCGGTGTATGGAAGCTGCATCTCACTGCTCTTCCAGCCCCTCCTGCTCATACGTGCCAGCGTCGTTTGGCGCCAGCACAGACGGTTTTCACAGCGGGGCTCTTGGCGCAGCAGGAAATGCCGCAAAATATCCAACAGAAGTTGTCCCCATAAATCAAGGCCACACCACAGGAGGTAAGCCTATGGGCATTTATTCAAGGTAAATGCAGCAGCTTCTGCACGCAGGGCAAAGTCTTCCCATTGTAAAATCCCGATGCGTTTTGTGCTCTTCCTAGCACTTACTCATCGGCTGGTGTGTCTCTGCATCTTAAGGCATCCGCATCTGAAGTCCTCGTGATGCTTCGCCTCAGTGGGCGTGGTCGCCGGAATGGGCTTCTGGTCTTTGACTCCGGACAAAGCAACATATGCCATACCCTCTTTAAACACGGTACTTCCAATGTTTACCAAAGCATTATCTACACTTAAACCTTGAGATTTATCTATAGTCACCGCAAATGCCAGAGAAAGAGGAAACGTTTTTTTATGAACATACAAATCTTTCACAAGCAAAAAACGAACTGAACAACGACCAATTTGTTTTGCACGGCTCCCGCCCTGTCATTGCAAACAGCAGTGTCCCGGGGGTGGGCACCCCGGGACACTGCAGGAGCTGACCCTGGGGGGTGTCAGTCCCCAGAGCCATCAAGGGCTCCAGGAGGGGGGCCACCAACATTGGCAAAGCCCCGGGGAGGTGGTGGTCCGGGGGGCTTGGGAATCCGTTATGGACCCTCGAATTTGAATATTAGTGCCCCGGGGAGGTGGTGGTCCCCGGGGCGTGTGGGAGGGCTCGAGCCCCCCCACACAGGTGTATGATTTTTTTTAAAACAAGTCCCGGGGGGTGGCGGTCCCCGGGGCTGCGGGGGGCCATGTGCCCCCACAAAATAATTACTAAAAGACCCGGGGGTGGCGTCCCCGGGGATGCGGGGGGCCGTGAGCCCCACTGCAAATATTTAATGAAAGCCCCGGGGGTTACCGAGGCACAAGATGGCTGCCAACACTTCCTGGTTTGGAGTGTTGACAACCAATTAGAATAAAGCTTGTGGTCGGGAGGGTGCGCGGATCCTCCGTGCCTTTATATATCGAAACATTTATTTTTTGGTTTTCTCAGCAACTGCTGAACGGATTTACACCATTTAATAAAAAGGGCACTTTCTGAACCAAGCACTACCTTTTTGCCAAATTTGGTGTAATTCCGTTCAGCAGTTCGAGCTGTAGCCCTGTCTAAAGTTTCCTATGGGAAATTCATTTTTTGACCTCTTTTTTTTAATTTCTCAGGAACTACTGAACGGATTTACACCATTTAACAAAAAGAGTTTGCTCTGAAACAAGGGCTACCTTTTTTGCCAAATTTGGTGTAAATCCGTTCAGCAGTTTCGGGCTGTAGCCGTGTCTAAAGTTTCCTAAGGAAATTAACATGGAGAAAACACGTTTTGGGACCCCCCTTTATTCTTAATCCCTGCTTGGCAAATCACCCCTGAAACTTTCAGGATAGGAACTGACCGGAGAGGGCCACAAGTTTTGAAAATTTCGCGAGGATTCGTCAACCGGTGCCAAAGTTATTGGGAAAACAGAAAAAACGCTTTTCCTATGGAAACTAGGTCCTAACTATAACTATCTTGAAACTTCATAGCAAGCTTCTCCAGATAGTTTGTTATATTCCAATTTATTTTCATGCTCTACAGATAGCATTAGTAAACGATGTAATGTAATTCCTTTAACGTTGTATGCTGCAAATCCAGTTGGAGCAGTTACAACACAAGATAAATGTGAGTCAGTTGTTTTCTGTAGATAACTGGTCAATACTTTAATTAAGAAACTTTTTCCTGTTCCAGCTTGACCTCTGACATACATTCGAATAGGTTCAAATGATGTGCATGTGTATTCTTTCTTTTCATGAAGAAAACCATGGTCGATCTGTTGTCTCACTTGCTTGTATATTTCTTTCTGTTCAACATTTAGTTTTTCTTCCAAGTTTCCTAAGTCCATAATATATTCTTGAGCTTGATGCATTGCTGTTTCCACTTCGTTCATGGCGATTGCTGCTTCATTTTCAACAATTGGTTGTCCTAGTGGATCTTTACTCAGTTGAGCAGAACTTTGACTATCTTGAGAACTGTCTCTAGCAATCTCAGCTGCAATAGTAGCTTCTTGATCAATTTCATCATTCTACATTTTGAGATAATTTGCAAAAACTGTACATTTTATGCTATCTTTACAAGCATTAAAAGAATCTTCATAGCACTGTAAATCTCCAAGTAATACCAGTTCTGTACACCAAGGTTTGAAGTGTTGTAAAAGTGCTAAATAGTAAAATTCTCTTCTATCAGGAGTATCACAACTCAATTTTCTATCATTAATCAGATTTCCTTTCCTTTGTTTCACCAAACATCCTTCTGAACCAATCACTGCATATTTTCCTTCATTTATGTTTTCTGTAGTATTCCTCTTAAAAGTGTAATATTGCAGCACTTCATAGAGACATATGTTTTCAAGATGATGAATTCTATTTGGATAATATGTGTCAAACATATTTGTTTTGACAATATCTGTACTTTCCGGTTGATTTACTGCTAAATACTCAGTTTATTGTATAGATTTAAGTACTCGACTTCGCGTTGCAGCAAGACCTAGACTCACCCAAATGATTCTTCTAGACTTTGAGTATAAACTTGCATATGATAACCGATCTGAGCATTCATACGCTCCAATTTCTCGATGGGATAACATCTTCAAACTGAAACTGTGAATGTTCTTACTAAGACTTTTCTCGGGAGAAATTTCTTCCCACATTTCTTTCAACTCCGTCTTTTTCGATTTTGTTATGTAAGATGTCACATACCGGGCAACAGCAATGGAACTCTCTGCAACATACTGGATATCCATATTAGCATTACACATTGAGAGAATAACTGGATTATAATCACTGATATACTTTGATTCATCACTTCTTTTCAAATTGTACGCTGCCCCCAAACTCTGGAACACTCTGCCCCAGGACATCAGAACATGTTCCACACTCCTCCAATTTCGTAAGAGACTTAAGACGTGGTTGTTTACCCAATAATTTTTAAATAAGTGGGTACCCTGTTGGAGCATTTAATAACCATCTGAAGTTTGCAAATTAACCAGCGCCAAGACGCCTTCGGGTATACGTTGCGCTTTATAAATGGCAATAAATAAATAAATAAATAAATACGTATTTTTCCGAGATTTTCCAGTGATGGTATGTCTCACAGCTGACATGAAACTATTTACTCTTCCTTTGGATATTACTGGACGTGGAAATCCAAAACGACATTTGGTATAAAACTTTTCCTTAGACTTGTATTTTTGTCGACAGTATTTGCCACATCGATGACTTTGGAATCATAACACTTGTTGCCTTAAGGTGTTTTCTTCTGTTCTTTTTGGTATAGCACATGTGATATATTTTTCAATAAAAGATAAAACAGTGTCATCCGAATCAGTTCCAAATTTGGGTGCATCCATGATCCATAACAGCATATGTATATGAGGAGCACCTCTAGCTTGATACTCCTTTCTCATCACAGCCTTTTTAAAACAAAAAATGCTTTTTTTGGCCCTAGGGGTCCTTGTGGGACCCCCTAAGCAGGCCTAGGGTTTTTTTTGTTTTGCGCCTTTATTTTACTGTTTTCTTGTGCCTCGGTTCTACCGAGGCACAAGATGGCTGCCAACAGTTCCTGCTTTGGAGTGTTGGCAGCCAATTAGAATGCAGCTCGTGACAGGCAGGGTGCGCGGATCCTGATCTGCATGGTGCGCGGATCCAGCTCGCCTTTATATATCAATATTTTTTAATTTTTATTTTCACAGCAACCACTCAACGGATTTACACCATTTAACAAAAAGAGTTCTTTCTGAACCAAGGGCTACCTTTTTGCCAGATTTGTTGTAATTCCGTTCAGCAGTACGGGCTGTAGCCGTATCTAAAATGTCCTATGGAAATTAACATTGCGAAAACATGTTTTGGGACCCCCCTTTTTTCTCGGCCCCCGCTTGCCGAGTCACCCCAAATCTGTCAAGATATGAGCTGACCGGAGCGCCCCACGAGTTTTGAAAATTTCGCGAAGGTTCGTCAACCAGCACCAAAGTTATTGGGAAAAGAATGTTCCAATTTTCCTATGGAAACTAGGTCCTAAGTATAACTACCTACTGGCGACCGCCAGTAGGTAATATATATGCCAAGGTGTATTGAAGAATGAGTGGGTGTATGAGTATCTGAATGGATGATTTAGTAGGTGCATGACTGACTGTATAATTGAGTAATTAAACATGTCATACTGAATGCATGGGTTAGTGACTAAACTGTGTGAATGTCTGTATCAGTCTGTCAGTTGGTGTGTAAGCGGTTGCATGGGTTGGTGAGTAGCTACATGAGGGTCTATATGGGTTGTTGATTGGTTGTCTGAGTATCTGTATGGGTGCCTGAGTGTCTGTGTGGGTGTGTGGGGGTGTGTGACTCTGTGCATAGATGTATGGGTGGGTGATTCACTGAGTGTATGGGTTCAAGAGTGCATCTGTGAAGGGCTGTAGGGGTGGGTGAGTGTTTGTATGGGTGTGTTGGTGAGTAAATGGATATCTCAGTGGTTCACGTGTGAGTAAACTACATATGTGAAAGGCAGTATATGTGAGTGTTGGACTATATAAATGACTATATGTAAGAGTGAGTGATTGTGAGAGTGGCTGTATGGATGAGTGTGTGCTTGGGTCAGTGATTGTATAAGATAGTAAGTATGTATTAGTATCTGTATGAATAAGTGAGGTGGTGTGTGCATAACTGTATAGGGAGTAAATGAGAGTGTGATTGATTTTTGCAAGACTGACTAGGTGTACGAGTAACTATGGATGCGTGGTGGTGTGTGAGTATCTGTACAGGTATTGATGAGTGACTGCGTGTATGAGTGACTGTATAGGTGAGTGGATGTGTGTGTAGACCTATGAATCAGTGAGTGGGTATGTACTAACTGGTATTGGTGTGTCTATGGTTTCGAGGATTGTAGTCTGTATTTTAGAGGGGGTGTATCGAGGATTATATTAGGGTGTGAGGAGGTGCATCAGATGATCACATGAATGTTGTCATCAGTGATGTCATTTGAGATGTCATCAGTGATGTCACTGACCATGTCATGAGTGATGTAATATGTGACGTCATCAGCAGTGCATTGCGGGGGCGCGAGCTATAATTAGCACAACTAACTATAACGGCTGAATTTCTCTTGTTTTGTACGAGTGAAATGTCCAACTAACTATGACGTCCATGAAACCTGTGGTTTTTTCAGTGAATTTCTGAGGTCTTTTAAATGCTAATTTCTAACTATAATGTCCCTGAAACTTGTGTTTTTTTCAGTGATTTTTATATATATGTATTTAATCTCCTCTCACTCTTACAAGGAAGGAATCAGCACTAAGGTTGTAGTTTGGAAGTATTTAATCTGCAAAGGACGTGATCCACGCATTTCGGCTCATCCGAACCTTGATAAGGATACAAGACGTAATTGTAGCATCGTTATTTAAATGTACAAATGCCTCCAGTTGCTAACATTAACAAAGGACTACATATTACTTTAATCCAAAAAGCTGGCGGCCATATTGGCCTGGTCACGATGTGAAAATTCAGGAATTGATATAATAAAGAAAAGAAATCAAGTGTTAATATGCACACAATGTCATTTCAGCATATCATGCCCCGTGACCGCCATACCTGTATGTTCGTCAACGTGACTTATTCATAATAAACATGAAACAAGTGAAAGGCTATCGGCCATATTAATCTGGGCAGGTGTTAATATACACACACTATCCCTAAATAAAGTTCTAGCGATTATAGTTCCTTTCCATTCACAGCTCATTTGAGATGTCATGAGTGATGTCATGAGTGATGTAACTGACCATGTCATGAATGATGTAATGTCTGAGGTCATTAGCAGTACAATGCGGGGGCGTACGTTATAGTAACTATAACTGCTGAATTTCACTGGTTGTGTATGAGTGAAATCTGAGTCTAACTATACCGTCCCTGTAATCTTTGTTTTTTTCAACAAATTTCTAGGTTTTTTTTACGTTAAGTAAGATGCATATCACTATGGATGTTGGGGGTTGGAAGCAGGGCCTGGCATTGTGCTGCCTCCACCCAAGCTTGCTGCTCCTGCCTTCCCACCTCCTAGCCACCCATTGTCCAAGTCCATGTCCCTGCTCCCTTATTACAGCCCTGTGTGGCCGTTGTTCTGCCACTGCCTTCCCGCCTTCCCTTACCAGTTAATTTGCTGCCCCATTCACCTCCTCCCTATCCTCTGTAGTCTGAATCCATGGACTAGCCTCCTCCCTCCTGCCATGCATTGTCTGATGTGCTGCCTCTGCCTTCCATTTAGCATGATGTACCAGTCCACTCCTCCTGCCCTCCATTGCCCAATTCTATGCCCCATGATTGACCTCCTGCTTAGCCTCTGTGCTTAGCTTGCTGCCCCTATTCTTCTTTTCCCTGCCCTCCGATGTCTGTGTGCATGCTCCTGCTCCATTCTTTTTGTCCACCATGTTCTATGGACCTGCCACTCCTATCTACTCTGAGTGTTCTGTTGAACTGCCACTCCCCTCTCACCTGCCTAGCATTGTTAGATGACTGTAACCTGACCCTGCCACCTCCACCCTGCCTGACCACATTCTATGCCCCTATCCCCTTCCTCCATGGTCCTTTTTACTGCCACAACCTTCTGCCCTACCTGGTCTGTTGTGCTGTAACTGCTCCTCCTGCCTGCCCCGTGTGGTCCGTTGTGAGGCCCGTCCCCTGAACTCTCTTGCCTAAGCCCAGGTCCTGACCCTCCCTTCTATCCTCCATGGTCCTTTCTACATACCCCTCCCCCCTACTTCTTGCCCATCATAGCCATTGTGCTGCCACTAACCCTCCCGCTTGCCATGCATGGTCCTCTGTGCTGCCTCAGCCCCTCCTACCTTCCCTGTGTGGTCAGCTAGCTGCCCCTGACCCCCTCCCTCCATGGTCTGTGTGTATGCCATTATAGTCTCACTGCTGCTCTCCATGGTGAGTCTTGCTTCTAGTGCCCATCCTGCCTGACCTCCATGGTCATCTGCTGCTCCTGCCCTGCCCCCTTGCCCCCAGCCCTCTGATGATTCCATGTGCAGACCCCTATTCCCTCCCTCCTGGCTTGTCTGTTCCATTGTAATATCCCTGATCCGTCCCTCCTGCCCTTTATGGTCCGTTATGCTGCAGCCTTCTCTCCTGTCTGTCCATTATGGTCAGCTAGCTACCATTGCCTCTTTCCCCTCTGTTCTCTGTTGTCCATGTGCATGGTTCTGTCCCCTCCCAATTGCTTTCTATGGATTGTTGTGCTGCACTCCCGTCCCGCATGCCCTGTGTGGTGTATTGTGCTGCTGCGAACCCTGCTGCCAGCCCTGTGGGGTCAGTTTGGTGCACCTCTCCATGTCCCTCCTGTCCTCTGTTATCCAAGTCCATGTCCCTACCCCAATTCCTCCTGCCTTCCATGATCCAAAGTACCATACTTGCTAACATTTCGAACTTGGTAAGAGGAAGATTTTGAAAAAAAACCTGGGGTATTGATTTTCCCCTTTGACTTACATTGAAAAAGAAGAGATTGTAGACAGGAGACAGATCAAATAAAGCCCATTTGGGCTTAAAAACATTGGACGTTTCCTGGCTGAATCGGGTCTGTTGGCATGCATGGTTGCACTACCACTGCCTCTTCCTTCTGCCCACAATGGTCTATTATATTGCCACAGCCTCTCTTGCCAGTCCTGTATTGTTGGCTTGTTGCCCCGCCCCCCTTTCCACTGCCCTCCATAGTCTGTTGTGCTGCCACTGCCCTTCCTGCCTGCCCAGTGTGGTCAAATTGTTGCCTCTGCACCCTCCAACCTGCCTTCAATTTTCAGAGTCCATGCCCCTGGCCTCTGTCTCCCAACAGTATCCTAATGAACAACTAGATTGCTAACATTCTATATTTATTACAAAAGTGTGGAACGCCTGACGTCATCTTGATGTAATCAAAACTGTAATACCTAGAGCATTTCCTTTGGAAATTACATATATGAGAGGGTCTTATTTGCATCAAAATTATGGTTAGTGCTCTAAAAAACTAAAATGAGGACATATTTTCTGAGTTTTCAAATAGCGACAAAGCACTTTTAAATTATTTGTTATCTTTATGTTTTTTTATCCAGTTGACCTCTTGATTAAATGTTGCACTTAGGGGAGAGGATGTGGTGTTACTTCCAGAGCTGCAGACTTTGCAACTGGGGAACCAAGTTGGAGTTTCTGCATCACCTTGACATTCTGTGATTCTGGTCAAATCACTTAATCTCCTCATGTCTACAACCAAAATGAATTTGTCCTTGTGTGTTGTAACCAATGCTCATGTAAAGCACTCCAATACCTGACAAGTCTGCACTATATAAAACTGCAAAAACACAAAAAATAAAAAGTGTTTTGCACACTTCTGTCATTGGGCTACATGTGGGCTACATCTGGGTGATATTAGGGCTACATTTGGGCTCTTTTGTCTCTGGTGGCCATCTTGGGATATTTATTTGTTATGCAGTTTCCTAATTTCCTCATTTACTGCAGTCTCCTTAGTAGGAAATGCTTTCAGTCGTTTTACTTTGGTTCCATCAAGAAGGTATTCAGATATGTCACACATTTGCCATACATTCTGAATTTTAGCACTCTAGTTGCTCATTAGATCACTGTAGTAAAGCTACTGCTCACCACGAAAATCTGCTGCTGGTATTAAAAGTGCATGTTTCAGTCTGCATGTCAGAATTTTTTATGGAAATAGAAGAGCATTTGAGAAGTCAAAATGTGCCCTCATTTTTCTTTCTGCAGCACTAATCATAGTTTCTATGGCAAAATTAACCCCCTCATTATGTTCCTTTGCAAATTAAGTGTTTTAAGTGTTACCACTTCATTCCAAGATGGCTTCAGGTGTGCCATACTTTTGTCATAAGTAAGACTGTTAGCGCCCTAGTTGTTCTTTAGAACACTCTGGAACATTCTGTCATTGGGCTATACTTGGGCTACATCTGGGTGATATTTGTGCTACATTTGGGCTCTTTTGTCTCCGGTGGCCATCTTGGGAATCTTATTTGTTATGAAGTTTCCTAATTTCTTCATTTACTACAGTCTCCTCAGTAGGAAATACTTTCAGTTTTTTACTTTGATTTCATCAAGAAGGCATTCAGATGTGTCACACATTTGCCATAACTGCAGAATGTTAGCACTCTAGTTGCTCATTAGATCACTGTAGTAAAGCTACTGCTCACCAGGGAAGTCTGCTGCTGGTATTGAAAGTGCATGTTTCAGTCTGCATGTCAGAATTTTTTAATGAAAAATGTGCCCTCATTTTTCTTTCTGCAGCATTAATCATACTTTCTATGGCAAAATGACCCCCCTCACTTTGTTCCTTTTTAAATTAAATGTTTTAAGAGTTACCACTTTATTCCAATCAAGATGGCTTCAGGTGTGCAATAATGTTGTCATAAGTAGGACTGTAAGCGCTCTGGTTGTTATTTAGAACACTGGAAGCTGCAGTAGAACACAAAGGAATCAACTGACAGTCTCTGCACTTGTTGAATGTACATGTTTTACTGAGAATGTCAGACTTCATTCTCACATGACTTAGAAAGATAATGTGAATTTACAGAAAATATGCTCTTTTTAGCTCATAGATCTCCTTCCAAACCTCTGTGGGAAAAGCATGAGAAAATAGTTTTCTCTCAAGCCTGATTCATGATATCCCAGCAGAAGGCTTTTTCACATGGTAAAAACACACCACAATTCCTAAAATGAGTATGGAACCATCAACAAATGATTTATAATGTAACTAAAGTCTTAAAACCTTCTATTAACTGCAATGCTTTTTAATGAGGTGCTATCCTGTATATTGGTCCCAAGATGGCTGTCAACACTTCTTGGTGAAGTACTGACAGCCAATCAGATCTCATGATGAGATGAGTGGTTAGGCTCCGCCCCAGATATATAGATTTCTTTTTCCATTAATATTTTAAAAACTACGGAACGGATTTACACCATTTAGCAAAAATAGTTCTTTCTGAAACAAGGGCTATCTTTTTGCCAAATTTGGGGTAATTCTATTCAGCAGTTCGGGCTGTAGCCGTGTCTGAAGTTTCCTATGGCAATTAACATGGACAAAACACGTTTTGGGACCCCCCCTTTTTTCTCGGCCCCCGCTTGCCGAATCACCTCCAAACTTTCAAGATAGGAGCGGACTGGAGCGCCCCACAAGTTTTGAAAAATTTGTAAAGATTTGTCATCCGGTGCCAAAGATATT
The DNA here is from genome assembly GCF_964261635.1 of Lissotriton helveticus. Classification (NCBI taxonomy): domain Eukaryota; kingdom Metazoa; phylum Chordata; class Amphibia; order Caudata; family Salamandridae; genus Lissotriton; species Lissotriton helveticus. The sequence continues at coordinate 1,937,994,341 of NC_136067.1, forward strand.
GGGAAAAGAATGTTACGATTTTCCTGTGGAAACTAGATCCTAACTATAACTACCTACTGGCGACCGCCAGTAGGTAATATACATATACAACTAGAGCGCTAAAAGTCTTACTATATATATATATATACACGCAAGTTAAAGTTACATAAGTACTTCAAACTACGGCCCCATTTGAAAGAAAAAGGAGGAGTAGGAATTAGGGCAACAGCAACGGATGCCCTGGTGGGAAGAGAGATTGAATCTCTCGAGACACTTGAAGAACTGCGTGAAGAAGTAAACACACGGAACCCATCTGGATCCCTGAATAGAGGTCAAAGGGCTCTCGCTCTTGGTATCGAACAAGATCGCGAGGAGAGTGGATATAAACCTTCATCAATTTTTATCCCACAGATGCCCTGGGATGCGATCGACGCCTTCTCGGAGGCCATGACACAAGATCTCATGCAATACAGGAAAGTAAATCATCCAATAAAACACAACATTACTGAACAACAAAAAATGGCCCTGCAACATCTTACGAAGGATGAAAAAATCATCATCAAACCTTCGGATAAAGGGGGTAATGTTGTGATCCTTACCAGAGAATACTACAGATCTGAAGCATTACGCCAACTATCCGATACCAAGTTTTATGTTAAATGCAATAACGAGGTATATTCGGAAAGTATCCGGAATTATGACAAACTGATAGGGAAATGGCATCAGTGCAACATGCTGAGCAAAGATGAATTTCTCTTTCTCCGGACTACCCAACCACTTACACCGACCTTCTACCATCTGCCAAAACTACATAAGGACAGTCTATTCCCCCCAGGCCGTCCAATTGTCTCATCGATCGGCAGTCTAACTGAAAAAATGTCCAAGTTCATAGATAAGTTCCTTTTTCCGTTGGTTATAACACTTCCCTCGTATGTACGAGATACCAAGGCTTTCTTGAACTTAATAAGAACTGTGAACTGGGACAATGAATGCCTATTGATTGTACTAGACATTACCAGTCTATATACTGTCATTGATCATCGACAGGGCTTAGAGGCAATTGGACACTTCTTGAACTTAAGACAATTGAGGTTTATGACCCATAATATCATGATTCTTGAGTTCATTGATTTCTGTCTGAACAATAACATATTCTTATTTGAGGATCAATTGTTTAGACAAGTGTCTGGGACAGCGATGGGTACCTGCTTCGCTCCCAGCTACGCGAACCTTTTCGTGGGCTGGTGGGAGGAGCAGGTGCCCAGGAGCTGCATGGTGGATGGAGAGGAGGGAAAGACGGAGGGTTGGTTCAGGTATATCGATGACCTGTTTATTATTTGGCGGGGCTCAACAGTAACAGCACAAGCCTATATTGATCTATTGAATGACAATGCCTATAATTTACATTTTTCGGGGACTGTTAGTTCGGCGTCTGCCGAATATCTGGACCTGAAAGTGTTTTCGCACAACCAGCAGATCCATACAGCATTACACAGAAAAACAACAGCTGGTAATTCCACTCTCTTCGCCAGTAGCAGCCATCCACCTCAACTGATCAAAAGCATTCCTTACGGAGAGTTACTCCGTCTCCGTAGGAACTGCTCAAGAATCGAAGATTTTGATAAGGCAGCCTATGATTGTGTTAACAGGTTCAAAGCTCGGGGTTATGGAGAATCTATTTTGAAAAATACCTTAAAAAAAGTCAGGGCTATCCCTAGAGATTCACTGATTACCCCCAAATCTTCCACCAAGAAAGTTGAGGATGGCAAGGGGAAATTCAGACTCATAACTCCCTTTTCGGCTGGAGCCAAGGATCTTAGATCTATGCTGCGGAGAAATTGGCACATTCTCAAAACAGATAGTACCATCAAAGATGACCTACCAACCCACCCACTTGTAACCTTTAACAAGACCAGATCTTTAAGAGACCATCTGGTGACTAGCCACTTAGAGAAACCACTCCCCAAAAGCAATACTCTAAGAACTATGAGCGGTTTTTTCCCCTGTGGGAAATGCAAAGCCTGCGCTGGGAGCAAAAGAGTTCTCACAGTGGAGAACCAAGATACGGGCAAGATACTGCGTATAAAACAGTTCATCACTTGCAGCACCCCCCTAGCAGTATATTGTTTAGTGTGCCCTTGTGGCCTTCGCTACATAGGGAGCACTATCAATATGCTGAAACTGCGGATCCTAGAACATCTTAGAGCTATCGATAAGGCCGACCAAGCATATCCGGTAGCCCGGCATTTCGCCGAGAAACATAATAGAGACCGCAACCAGCTCCAATACTTTGGCCTTGATACCATCAAAACTAATGCCAGAGGGGGGGATTGCCTGCGACGCCTGCGGAGGCTCGAGTCACGTTACATCATAGACCTCTCCACGAAGTGGCCTAAAGGGATGAATAGTGGGGAAGAATTGGTGGTTCATCTAGGCGAATAGCAGCTATACTGTCTCATGATCCAAGTCTATTCTGTATTCTCTGAAACTTAATGGATCACACTGTATATATCATTGTATATAAATGGTTGCTTGTGTACATACTGTATAGTGGTGCATAGTCGTAGGAGGGGTGTGATGATACATTGATTTCCTTTCCAATATAGGCATATGCATTCTTACCATTATAGAGAATTTGTTTTTGTACACATGCCATAAGCGGTATTTTGTTAGGTTCAAAGGGCTCTTTGTTTCCTACGTTGCGTGTTTAAATTAACGCTCAACTAGATTTCTATTTACCACTTATAGGATGTTTTTCATCTCCCCATTTCTCTTCTTCTTTTTGGAACCTCACACGCTTTTGCCCTGTCTACGACATGTTGAAGGTTAATAATCTTTTTTGATGCATATAAAATGTATAATAGGATGTATATACAGTCACCTCTCTTCAGTTTAGAGGACCATTGCCGATCCACGGCTTGATTTAGTAATGTATAGTACATTATTTGTAAATTACTATGTATCCCCCCACATGAGCATTGTTACCTATCCAAGGTTTGATAGACGGTTAAGATTTACATTTTAGCCATTGTGGTATTATGTATATAACTGACCATTCTAAGATGGCGCTCACTGGGTGATCTGCAGTCCTCTGTCGATGTCGACTGAGAGGTGTTCCCTTTATACTTTGCAAGGTATATGTAATGACCGGTTAACGTGTGCAAAACACACACACACTGACGAAGGCCAAGTGCTGAAACGCGTCTGTGGCGAGCTTGTAGTTAATAAACTACTGTGTGACGAGTATCCCTCGAGTGCTGTCTTCTCTTTTCCTGTAATTGGATTTGAACGAGCGTGATGATATATATATATATATATATATATAAGCTCAAACTGAAAAAACATTTTAAACTCAATAAAGCACATGAGCAGGCAACCAACATAACCAATCTTACGCGCCCAACTAGCAAATTTAAAGTTGCTGATACAGGTATTTTGAGAACAGTACATGCTCTTACTAGCAATGATGAAGACGATCCACACAAGAGGATTTGCTGGCAATGGGCATAATGAGCAATCTGCCTTGCAAGAGTCATTTTAAACCACCTTCAACTTTCATTCCGCTCATGCCAAAGGACGCTATTGACACATTCAATGATTTTGTAATTGAAGAGTTGAAAACGTTACAATATATTACATCTCGTAAACAAAAAAGATACAAGTACATGGAACGACAATATGCAAAACTCATGCAAAAACTAAGAAGCAACTCTAACTTGATCATCAACAAAGCAGATAAGGGTGGAAACATTGTTATTTGGCCACAAACTTTATATTTGGAGGAAGCAGAACGACATCTTAGCAATAACACTGTCATATAGTTACTGCTTGCCTATATACCGTGTTAAGTTAGCATGAGCTTATTAAATGTTTAAACGCCAATTTACCTTTGGCTGCTTCTGCACACGACACATAATTGTTGTTTTAGCTTTCAGCCTAGAAGAGCGTTGTGATTCTCACGAGAATAATATGTTATTGCTCTGATATCAGCTTTGCTTAGTAAACTATGTCTGTACAGTGAGTGCTGAAGCCTTCAAGGATAACTTGACACAGTGTTGTGGTGAGGTCTGATCTTCGCACCTTCCTAGACATAACATAAATGCAGCTGCTGCCAAAATCTGGCTTTAGGCTCGTTGTATATTGCTTTGCATACAGCACACGATACACACTTGATGCTGTTTCGCATGCAGAGAGCTGGTGGAAGATGATGTGATCCTTTCACACTAGGATCTTGAGGTATGGGGCCGCCCTGCTAAAACCCACTGAGACCTTCTTAGATATAATATAATATGCTAGATAGGGATGGTGAGAAATAGGTATCTTTGAACCCTATTCATTTCAGCATATTTAGTATGTTGTCACCTTTTGCATTCTATGGACTAGTGACTATGCTGATAACTTTGCTTCTTATAATATGTTTGCTTGTATTATCTAAGATACTGCGTTTGAGAACACTGCATTAGTAAATAAATATTTCAAATATGCACGCGTCCTCATTTACTCCACGTTCTGGTTTGAAATGATTGTATAACGAAAGAGTGTTCATGTATTCCACGTGACCTGAGGTATTCTAAGTTCATGTTCTGGTTTGTCTAAACATTGGGAGTGTGTAATGACCAATGAGACAATGTAGCTAGCTCGGTAAGGGGATTTTGGGTACTAAGGTGAGTTTTGGCACACCCTAATTCACTGAGGTTCCAAATCTCTATGCACAGTTCTGTAGGAGAACGGAATCCCTGCTACATGGCGCCCATACGTTGGTGGTCTTATTTCATGACACTCGAGTAGTACATCATTCAATCCTTAACCCCTTCATTGTCGTTTCCGGAGAACGGTGGTGTCGGAAAAAACCTACCTATTTGTGAAATAGGTCTTTCAAGCTTGAATCTTTCTAAACGGTTTCCTTGAATTACTACCCAGTTGTGCTACAAAGTTTACTTTGTTATTTTCTCTGTGACGTATTGGCTAATGCCGTGGACATTCAGCAACATAGTCAAATTGCGGTGCGCAATCATTTGCAACATTATAATGTCCCTGTGGATGGCATGGCCCGTGATAATGGTGGTGAGTGCGGAGACAGCTTACCCTTACGAGATCTTTTATTCGTGTGTGACGTTCCCGGCTGTGGACGGCACTTCAGGTGTTTTCCACACGTACACTCCCTCCCCTGTGCCGAATGAGTACACGCCGTACCGGGCACAGGAAGTACCTAGTGATACTTGGCAGCATCGCGTTTGGTTTGGTGGCGCCCTCCCCCATTCTTTGACAGCTCCGCGGTTAGGTCCGTTGTCCATTCCAGGCGCAAGTTGGCCTGTTTTGGCTGGATTTACACCTCATCCTCAGCGCGGCAATTGTACCGTTATTGAACTTCGTAGACTACATGTAGTCTCCATTAGCGGTATTCGAGCATTGGTACAATACATAACCCGAAATCTTCCGGGTGGGGCCCCGGGTGGTGCGGCGCTTCCTGCGGGACAGGGTGGTATGAAGCTCAGTCCCGTGATGGTCAATGCTGTAATGGGCAAGCGTCCCCAGGATAAGGATGAATTTCCTTTATGGCTTGTCGAGAAATTTGATCAGCTGGAAGCAGTATTTCCTAACACGACCCCTGGTGAAAAACACAGGATTCTGACAATTAGTTTACCCAAAGACTTGGCCCCCGAAATCGGTGACTGTGAGACCTGGGGTAGAACATTTGCGGCGGTCTATGCAAGGTGCTACGGCACTCTGTCTATGACTGTCCTGCCTGCGGTCCTTAAACGTGTTCAAGACGAACACGGACCCGAGGCTGGGGTTGAATTGGGCATGCGCCTGTGTGGCACCTTTGATGTGGTTTGCGATCTCATACTTGCTAATGTCAAGGGAGATGCAGTGAACTTTTAGGTTGCCAATGCTTTGCAGGCGATTCCCGATGTCGAAAAACCCTGTCAGTTAGCGAGGATTATTGTGGCGGCTTATAAAACCGTGGGTCGCAATAGTAGGGGTCTAAAGCCTTTTTCTACTAAAGAGAAAACGCAACCCCAAGGGCAGAAGACTGACACGGACGTTCAGCCCAAGTCCAAGAAACAAAATTGGCCTAAAAAACAAAAACAGGGAAAGCAACAACAACAGAAACAGGAGTCTCGTCCTGCGTCTCCCATGCCTGCCCCCACAGAACGTGTTTATGACTTGCGCGATCGCGCGAAGATTAAATCACCTGATCGATTTCAGGTTTCTGATCAACGCTCTCCTCGTTCTTTTCAGGAGTCATCGGCCTCGTCGACCGGTGGTGGAGGAGGCGGAAAGGGTCGGGTGGCCAGCAAGGACGTGACCAGCCCCGCCCAAACGACGGTGCAGGAAAGCAGGATGACTCTACGCCGAAGAGACCCCAGTTTCAAAAGAAGAAGGTCGCTGCTTTAACAGCGAGATATGCCACAGATAGTGAGAACGCAGCTTCAGAATCTGACATGGGCTCTGACCTTGCTGGACAGTGCGGCAGAGATTACCATAGTGCGAGAGGCCCTGCGTCCAGTACTGAAGGTGACAGCGACTGACTGTTATGTTGTAGTTGAAACAGCTGACACTAGAGTTGCTCCCCCTGACAGACTTTATGAAATTGTCCTGTTAATCGAAGGTGACATACAGCGTACCATAAAAGGGATATTTTGGGAAAATCTTTCGTCTACATACGACATTTTGTTATCGGAGGCTGACTGGCCCCCACCTTTTGTGCTCGCAGCTCCGCAAGGGGAGGAGATGATCCTCCCTAGTTTCGCGCACACAGTCTCGAAAGAGCATGCGCTGAATTTTGCAGAAGAGTGGGCTAAGGCTCTAGCGCCAGCTCTATACCTCACACACTGTGGTTGGGATAAATTTTCCCCACACCACGAGATTCCTTTGCGGTCTCAGCCACAGCCTCAACATCAATATTCCATTCGACGTGAAGCTAAGGCTTCCGTTGCGGAAAACAATTGGAATATCAGTGAGTGATTGAAACATGTGTGTCACCAATGAATAACCCTTTTTTTACTGTGACCAAGCCTGACGGTTCTTACCGTTTGGTATTGGATTAGCGGCATTTAAACTCGCATTGCCGTACCTGTGCAGTACAGAATACTCACGGCTCTGCCTTGGTGGATAGTCTAGTGCGTAAGCGTTTTAAGACCATGCTCGACATATCCAACAGTTTTAATGCCCACCACTTGGATGGTCTAAGTTCCCAATGGACCTCCTCTACTTGCGGCGGTGTCAAAAAACAATTTCGGCGTTTGCCTATGGGCTATAAGAATAGCCCTGGGATTTTTACTGCCTGCATAGTCTCTCTTTTAGAGAGAGTCGACCCTGATGCTTGCTCGTATGTGAATGACATTTATCTCACAGACGACGAACTTTGGGAGCATCTGTGTCGCGTTGATCGCTTAATTTATAGCTGTGCAGACATGGGTTACAAATTCAATTTTGCAAAATCGCACATTGCGGAATATACAGTATTGTTCCTGGGCTACGAGCTCAACAATGAAGGTAGAGGATTGGCTCCTCACTTCCTGGAGAAATGCGCACAATTGCGCACTCCGACAACTCTGAAAAAATTACAGTCTTTACTGGATTTTTTAAATTTCGGGAGGACATACATTCCGAAATATGCCCAGCGTATCAAGCCTTTGTATGCTTTGATACAACCAAATTTTTCCAAATCATGCTGGCTGCCTGAGCACTCAGCTATTCTGCAATCCTTGCAGGCTGATCTGCTCACTTCCAAATTTTTACGGACTCGTGACAACCACACCAACCTGGTGATAAGAATCATCCCTGGGACGGTGGGTTTCACATACCTGACTTTTAATGAAGGAGACACAGTACCTATTGCTTACAAGTCACACTTGTACACTTCGGCAGAAATGCAATTTTCCACTGTGGAGAAAGTTTTAACAGCTGTACAGATGGCGATTCTTAAGGAACGTGCTCTGTCACAGGGAAAACGCATGTTGGTTGTTACCCCGTGTCCTGTCTTGGAGGCAGTTACGAAAGCCAGTGTACCTAATTTAAAAGCTTTGCACCCTCGGTGGATACAGTGGGCTGCTTCCTTGACGTCCCCGTATGTCACGTTTATTTTTGACGCCTCATTACGGTCGCAGGAGTATTTACAGTATGAATTCGTTCATCCAGCTCCTTTAGCTATGCGACCTTTGGAGGATTTTCATTGCATCATTTACACTGATGGTTCGGCGCAGGTTGCGCATGGCTCTAAACACGCCTATGTTTCCACATGCGCCATTGTGGTCGGTGCTATGGTGAACGATGAGTTCAAGTCCAGAGTCGTGCACACGCAGACTCTAGGGGACTGCACCGCACAATTGGCAGAGCTTCGGGCTCTGATGCTTGCATTGGAGTACGCAGATCCTAGTGTGACGACTCTTATTGTGAGTGACTCCTATTACTGTGTCCAGTCTTACAATGAAAGCTTGTTCTTTTGGATTCAAAATGACTTTCGTGATTCCAAGGGTAGCACAATAAAACATAAAATGATCTCAGTTCGAGTGGCTGAGCTTAAAGAGCAGTTGCCACTTGTGTTTGTGATTCATACTCTCGGTCATCAGCGTGTTGGAGTTCACGCTGTTGGTAACTCGCTTGCTGATGAAGCAGCGAAATCAGCCGTATCTACATATTTAGTTGCAGCGGTTACACGGTCCAAAAGTAAGATTGATGATGATATCTTGGCGGCTGTTGCTGCCACTGAGAAGGGAGGTAAACATCCTACGAGGTTCCCTTCGAAGTACACATACCACTTAAGTCCCGATAAGGTTCCTTATGTGAAAATTCCTGAAGTTGGGGAGCGGTTGATTCCCAACTCGGACCGCAGGGCTACGTTGATTACAGCGGCGCATGAAGGTGTAGCGTCTGCGCATGCGGGTGTCTCGGCCACTGTAACTCAATTACAACAGCGTTTCTGGTGGCGGGGACTGTACAAATAGACGCGCGATTATGTCCTTCAATGTGACATTTGCCAGCAGATTAAACCTTCGACTGCTGCGCGTCCGCCTCAGACAGACTTGTACATATCTAATAAACCACTAGGATGTGTTTATTTAGATCACTGCGGTCCTTTTTCTTCTGATACTGCGTATAAGTACATCTTAGTAGCAGTTGATTCATGCACACGCTTTGTGTGGGTCTGGCCCCATCGCAGCGCTGATTCACGGACTGTCATAAGAGATTTACGTGTCTTTGTAGGGATTTTTGCCTGTGGTACCTTCCATTCGGATCAGGGTCCTGCTTTCACCTCTAAGGCGTATGAGGATGCCATGGTTTCGATGGGGGTCCAAGTCAAGTTTTGGTCTCCGTACAGACCTGAGGGTAACAGTGTAGTGGAACGAATGAACCGTGACTTAAAGCAATCATTGACAGCTCGAGTTATAGGCACTGGCAGAAACTAGCTGGCCCATCTCAATGGCGTGCAGCGTGCTCTTAATAATCTCCCTAGAAGGTCTCTGGGTGGGCGGACCCCATACAAAATGCTCTTTAGTATCAAGATGTTTGTCCCGGACCTTGACGGTCTAGACTGCGAGGCCCAAGCCACAGCCTTTGACGTAGATGAACATTGCAATGTTTTACAGGATCTACAAAAGACCAGAGACAGTCTTGCAAAGGAACATTTGCCTTCCACATCAGATGATTCGTTGCAGATCCTGGTAGTTGGCTGGCTACCCCAATTTGGAGAACTGGTTCGAGAGAAGATCGATAATAAGAAAGAATTTGGTCCTTCCTATTGAGCTACGGTTCCTGTCCTTTGTGTGAAGGGCACAAGAACAGTCATTTTACCACCAGAAACGGGACCCCCGGCCGGCCAAGGCTCACGCCAAAGTCAGTCAGGGATCGCCATTTTTAAGGTCAGGGCAAGGGAGTCACACACCAAGATAACCCCTGCTCACCCTCTAGGTAACGTGGCGCGAGCAGCAAGGCTAATCTCAGAGGCGATGTGTAAAGCGTTTGCGCGCGCACCCCAGCGACAACACCCTAGGCCCACCACAAAGGAAACTCCACACAAGGTTATATCAAAAATAGCCTTTGTATTATAATAATAAAAACACATTAGATAACACACACACTTTACAATGTGCCAACAGGCACGGGCAAGATTTACAAGGGATTATGTACAGGACAGGGCCACCTGGACCACTGTCAGGGGTATGCACTTTTTAGAAATAGCACTTGTAGGTATAACACTTAGCACATAAACATATAATGACTGTAACACAGAAATAGTAAATGTAGCATACAACCAGTAACTACTGGTAAAGGGAAAATACCTCCTACGCCACCCTAAACACTGTAGGGAAATCACGCAGGGAACTAGGACCTTATCATCAGGACCTATGGAAGGAAAACCTATCACCTAAGCAAGTCACATTTAGCAAAGGGAAGGAAACCTAAAATAATCACCTAAGCAAGTCACATTTAGCAAAGGCAATAAAACATCAACATTCCTCTAAGCAGGTCACTTTTAGCAAAGGGAAATAAACCATAAACAATTACCTAAGCAGGTCACTTTTAGCAAAGGTAATATCAAACAATCCTCTAAGCAGGTCACTTTTAGCAAAGGGGATAAAACATAAACAATTACCTAAGCAGGTCACTTTTAGCAAAGGTAAACAACAAACATTCCTCTAAGCAGGTCACTTTTAGCAAAGGGGAATAAAAACAAAAAGAATCACCTAAGCAGGTCACTTTTAGCAAAGGTAATAACATAAACAATCCTCTAAGCAGGTCACTTTTAGCAAAGGGGATAAAACAAACAATACATTGCACATGAGGCATTAAAACACATTCAGAGGTGCAGGTAGAACAGTTGCGCAGGAATTACATCAGCAAGTAAATCACAAATTGCGCAGGGTGCACGTAGCACCACACTAGAAATGTCCCTCAGGCCAACTGGCCTTGCAAGGGGCTTAAATGCCCTGAGTCTCAATGTCAGGGAAGGCTGCACCGGCAGCCAAAAACACAAAGCCTAAACGTAGCAACTGTCCACTAAGTGCTGGACAGCTGTAAATCACAGGTAGGCAAACGTTGGAGCCACGTGGGCTCAAGAACACTGGTGGGGAGGAGACACTGTGTGGGAGCCTCGGGGCTACTGACCACACTCGTGTCCCAAGAGCCTCTCTGGCTCGCAAAACAAATGTGGGCTGGGAGTAAGAGCTTCAGCGCTCGAAATCAACAAAATGCCCCCTCGAGCCTCGGGGCTCGGAAATTGCTGTGGGCGTGGGAGCCTCTCGGGCTCTAAATAACAAATTGCCCCCAGGAGCTTCGGGGCTCCTAAATACTTTTAGGGCGGGAGCCTCTTGGGCTATTACTAAACAAATTGCCCCCAGGAGCCTCGGGGCTCCAATCTAAATTGTAGGCTTCGTTGGAGTCCCTCACGGGGACTCGGGATCAGGTAATGGCCCCAGAGCCTCAATCGGCTCTACACACTTGGGCCGCTCTCAGGGCCGTGCACTGCAGGGGTGGGGCGGGCACCGACACTGGCCCCGACGCCCTCCTCCCTGCACTCGTCTTCCCGGCCCCACTCACCAGACCTCCTCGCAGTAGCGCGGGGCTCCTCTTCCCTCGGGGAGCCTCGGGGACTCGGCCAGCTGCTTCCTTCCGTGCGGCTCGGCTGCGGGGCGGGACTTCCGGTTGGCCTCGAGGGGGCCGCGCTGTGATTGGCCGGTCAGGCCAGTACTTCCGGGTCGCCGCGGGCAGCGCGGCGGCTCGTATCAGGCAGGCAGGCGGGCTCTCAGTATCCGAGGAGTGGGCTCCCTCGTGATAATTTAAATATCCACGGACGGGGCAATGCCGGGTGGGCACCGGCCTCCAAATTAAAATATAAAGCGAGGTAGGCACTCGCTATGCCGAAAATCGGCAAAATAAAACGGGCAGATGCCGGGTGGGCACCGGCTGCACAAAAAGCACTCCCCAGCGCTTCAGGGACAAAATAAAGCGCTCACAGCGCTAGAAATATAAGCAAAGCGCTCCCAGCGCTGAGGGGAGGAATAAAGCGCTTCTAGGCGCTCTGGCCAAAAGCAAAGCTCCAGCAGGGTCTGGAGGCAGGCAGGGGGTCAAGCACACTGGATCTCCAGGCAGGGAGACAAGCCAAGTGGCGGTCCTCCTGGCCCCAGCAGCAGCAACAGCCCCCTCTGGCAAGGATCCAAAAGTAGAACAAATTGTAAGGGGACACAGCCCCTTCTTATACTGTGAATTCCTTTGTCTTCAGGTTGCAGGGTGGGGGGAAACCAGTTGCAGCTGGCTTGGGAGTACCCTTGATGGCCCAACCACCCCTTTCATTCACTGGGGAGGCTTGGGTCGTTAGACAAACCACAGGGGGGTGGAGCCAGCATTGTGTGGGGAAAACCCCAGCCCATCAAGGACCCAGGTGCACTCCTCCCACACATCACTCATGCTGATCTCACACTCACCACCGGGCAGACCCATCCAGACTACCTGGAGCCTGACATGCCAGCCAGCTCCAGCCAATCACGCTCCAGTATCCTCACTGCACACATACATCAATGTCCAGAAGTAGCACTTCCCTTCTAGACACATACAAGCCGCACATACCATCGCGCAGCATTCATTCTCACGAGTTCACACATACTAAACTCGAGCCTGCACTCCCCACGCATCAGGAACTAACATGGACACACACATTCCCCATGCATTCCTATGGGAGGGCAGGCCAGCCATACTACACGCACGCACTTTACTCTGGGACACAGGGAAAAAGTGCGCAGAGACCCAAAAATCACTAACTCTGGGTCACAAACAAAAGCAAAAAGATTAGGGGTGAACCTGCCCTAAGGCCCAAGTCCAACACAGGTCATAAGGAAAACAGGTTTATCTCAATTGACAATGTCAAAATACACAGAGTGGCCGATTCTTCTTAGTATGACACCGGCGGTCTCCTGTCCTAAGATTGTGAGAAATTCTGTTTTGGCCACTGCTTCTAATCCTGAGCCAGAGGTGGCCATCGAGATGCCTACAATTTCCAGCCCTTTATTAAGTACTTTGCCTCGTACTGATGTTGATGAAATTGATTACACTTACCCTACTGACTTATCTATGCCTGATCTGCAAACATGTCTGGCCACAGATTCCAGATTTTTTTTGACACTGTTTTGAATGCCTCAAAGAAGCCCTCACGATTTGCAGTTTATGCCAGTTTATTTAAAAAACATTTTTTAATTCCCCCTTGGACATATATTTGGCTGGTGCTTTTTTCGATTTACCTTTTTATGTCAATTGGTTTTGTGTTTTATTTTTTTCGAATCGTCAATGGACACTATGTCGAAGAGAGAACATGCATTCGACATCTAAATGGAACTTTGGCCCCCCTTTCCTCATCGCATTCAGCAAACAGACTGAAAAGAGACTTGACTTTTGTTAACATCACTGCTTGGCCTGTCCTTGATGGGATTGTGTGGGATGCCGTTAAATTTCAAATCCATGGCCCTACTGAGGTTGTTAATGTCCCTAATGTGCTAGGGGAAACATGGGGGATGTAGTAAAACAAAACATACGTTCTGATGATTGGGATGTTCAGGCTGTAGAGGCTTTGTTTTCTGATTTGAAATATTATGCTGCCTTTGATTCTGAGGATTTGTACTTAGAATCTGCTAATTATGGTGATTTATTTTGCTTCCAACATTTTGGCAACCATTTTCTACATAAGACTAATTCCAGAAGGAGTACTGTAAATTATACACAGTGGGAGCATTGTCCAGCTCCTTTACAAGGCAGTTCGAGTACTTTTTTGAAAAAGTACACATATTTTACTGACTTTAATCAGTCCAATCCCGCTTCTTTTTATTTTAAATTAACAGAGAGGTCCATGTCCAAGGTTAGACTTACCGATACTAAGTTGTTGTACTCGAAGTCCTTTCTAGACAAGTTGGCTGTTGAAGGCTACGAGTTTTGGAGGGAAACTATTGACCTTAAATCTGTTTGGGGTTCCAAAAGCTGGCAGGTACAAGGCACTGAGGCTTTGCACCGAGCATGTCTCATCCCAAATCATATGTTGTTTTTGAATTCTACCATTTCGCAAACGACATGCTTTGGATTGGCTCCTTCTAAAAAATTAAATACACCTACCGTCCCTGATTTAGAAGAATATTCTGATTGGAGTAATACTACACAGTTTTCCATTAGGGAATTGCAAACTCTACTGCATAATTTGTCCTCTAACATATCCAGTTTGGATCCAAAATGTTGGCTGATGTGGCAAAGAAGTTCTGATTCATGCCAACGTCGTTTTCTGGGTTTAGCTAAAGGATTTACACAAGTTAGGCCTGATCCCCGTTTTGATACTGACCATTCTGTCACCACTTATTCAGTAGGCAAATTATGTCAGAATTGGCTGAAACATTCTACATTGGCTGCGGTTAAACTACATCTATCCAAGCTAACTGATGATGTGGATTTAAATGATTTCATAAAAGGCCCGGCTAGTGGTAGATCTAAAAGATGGATATATGCGACTTACATTGAAATCTAGAAAACATCACAAATTGAGGCGGCTTCACGCCTTAGAGCTATTGATCAAGCTAATTTTGAAAAAGTGCTTGCAGTTGTAGATAATAGCATGAACATGCTTTCTTCCCGCATTTACACGTTAGATAATATTGTGTCTTCTGTTGTTGATATTGTGCAAGATGAGGTGTCTGTGTTATATCATGGTCAAAATCAATTGCGTTCCATTATGCAATTTGCGTGGACCCTGCAGACGCTTAAGTCGGGGATGGTGCCTTGGAATTACATGAACGTCACCTCCCTCTTTGCCCCTTTTAATTTGACTGACAAGCAGCGATTACTTTCAATGAGAGATGCCTCTTTTTCTATGTTACACATTGAAAGGTTGGAGTCTTTACCGTTTTATGTGGCAGAAGCCACTGCTGCAACGTGGCTTATCCACGGGTTAATCACGTTACAATTTGCCTTATTTAAATTTACAAATTGTATGCGATATATTGCGATAGGCCGATATGAACCACTGGGTAGTGCCTTTCTCCATGAAGCCTGGTCACGTCTGTTTACTTATAGATGTCTAAAAGATGGGAAAGAGGTCTTTCTTAAAGGTGAGGAGTGCACAGAAACACCAGATCACTCATTGATGTGTAGACACATTCAATTGCATGGTTCTTGTAACCAAGACCGGCCGAATTTAGCCTGTGTTTTGAAAGGTACTCCAGTTCCCGCAATCGTCCCCACTTTCAGATTACTGGCAAACGGCAGTTATTTACTTTTGAATAACGAAGATTGTTGTGGGTTAATTAGAGGTATTGCTTATGTCGTTACCGTATCTGAACGAGTGGTTTGCTGCAAAAATGTTTTGTACCCACCCCCGCATTGGAACGTGGATGTTTCCATCTGGCCGCGAATGCCAACCTTGAAGGCAGAGTTCAATGGTATGAGTAGAATAAGAGCCCTTTTGTCCCAAAAAGAAGTGGCCCTGAGTTCGTCTCGTGAAACATTCTTCGTTCACGTAGCTAACACCCGAACAGAGGTGCAGGCTCTTTTAAATACTGACTTGCCGTTGCATTTCAGCGAGCTGATACATTCAATCGTTAACGCGTCCTCCACTTCTGGCCTCGCACACTTTTTTAAGATAGTTAGCAGTGGTCTCGTGACTTCATTTGAAAAGATATTTGGAGTCATTCCTGCTTTCTTTAATTCTATATTTTCAAGCCTGTTTGGTGGATTTCCTGTTTTGCTGGCGCTGGCTGCAGGCGTTCTGGTGATATTTAGTTTTATTAAAAATGGATGCCCATCCTGTGTTACACACCACACAGCCCCACCTGGCACTGTTTCGCAACAGGATGCTTGAGTACTATGGCACATTGCCGCTCGCGACTTTGAGCGCGGCATATGGATTATCGTTTCGATTTTCCTTTTTCACCTGTGTCCAGTCCGTGTTTCATTGCCTGAGCTGCGATTTCGAGTGGGCCCTTGATTTGTGTCTCTGCAAGACGGTGTCTCCTGATGTCGATTTTAATCATCTGATGAGTTCCTTGGTTGCTCATGAGTTGTTTTGTTCGGACGAAAGGATTATGGCCTTGGCAGCGATGCATGGACTAATGGGTCATTGGAACATACACACAGCAGCACAAGATTTCTTGGCACAGAGCTTTATTGAGAACCCACCGAGTTGTCCTCTGATGGTGCTAGAGGCTACGGTACTGGAAGAGCACGTATGTTCTTTCCCACTATTAAATTGGATGGCTGAACTGTTTTCGGATGATGACAGTGACTTCCTGTTGGAGGCTGTTGCTGCATATTTCGCATATTCAGTCTTGTCCTAAAGGCTTTCCAGGTTTTTGATTTCAAACCTGTTTTATACTTAGATAATTTTTTTGCAAATTGTGCTTAGGTTTTTCACCACCCAGACCTATTGACTTGAGTAAAAGTGAACAATAGATTGGCAAGTTGGAATTTTTTTAATTGACTTATGAAAACCTTTTTTCCACCATTTTTAAATTTTGACATGGCTCATCGTTCTTGAACTCTGCTTTCATGATGTACCCCTTGCCTTATCTTATCTTATCTTATCCGTGCTCGGATCATGGGGGGGATGTCATATAGTTACTGCTTGCCTATATACCGTGTTAAGTTAGCATGAGCTTATTAAATGTTTAAACGCCATTTTACCTTTGGCTGCTTCTGCACACGACACATAATTGTTGTTTTAGCTTTCAGCCTAGAAGAGCGTTGTGATTTACACGAGAATAATATGTTATTGCTCTGATATCAGCTTTGCTTAGTAAACTATGTCTGTACAGTGAGTGCTGAAGCCTTCAAGGATAACTCGACACAGTGTTGTGGTGAGGTCTGATCTTCGCACCTTCCTAGACATAACATAAATGCAGCTGCTGCCAAAATCTGACTTTAGGCGCGTTTTATATTGCTTTGCATACAGCACACGATACACACTTGATGCTGTTTCGCATGCAGAGAGCTGGTGGAAGATGATGTGATCCATTCAAACTAGGATCTTGAGGTATGGGGACGCCCTGCTAAAACCCACTGAGACCTTCTTAGATTTAATATAATATGCTAGATAGGGAGGGTGAGAAATAGGTGTCTTTGAACCCTATTCATTTCAGCATATTTAGTATGTTGTCACCTTTTGCATTCTATGGACTAGTAACTATGCTGATAACTTTGCTTCTTATAATATGTTTGCTTGTATTATCTAAGATACTGCATTTGAGAACACTGCATTAGTAAATAAATATTTCAAATATGCACGCGTCCTCATTTACTCCACGTTCTGGTTTGAAATGATTGTATAACGAAAGAGTGTTCATGTATTCCACGTGACCTGAGGTATTCTAAGTTCATGTTCTGGTTTGTCTAAACATTGGGAGTGTGTAATGACCAATGAGACCCTGTAGCTAGCTCGGTAAGGGGATTTTGGGTACTAAGGTGAGTTTTGGCACACCCTAATTCACTGAGGTTCCAAATCTCTATGCACAGTTCTGTAGGATAACGGAATCCCTGCTACAACACCTGCTATAGGAAAGGTACATTCAATGACATCAGATGTTTAGAGGAGACTGTTATTAAAGAATTGGGTCAGTGGAAAAGGGATGGGTTGCTGAGCAAACAAGAGTACAATTTTTTAAAGAATGATTTCCCAGTTACACCTACTCTTTATCCCCAAGATACACAAACAAACTATTCCCGTACCAGGACACCCTATCATTTCAGCTCACCGCAGTCTCCTGGAACCACTCTCGAAATATGTGGACCATTTCCTTCATGAATTTGTAGAAAACCTCCCTTCTTATATCAAGGACACTGGGCATTTTTTATCTAAGTTGAATGGTGTAAAATGGGAAAAGGACTATGTGCTGATTGTCATGGACATATGCACCCTTTACACGAATATCCACCCTGCAGATGGTCTAAAAGCAGTGAAGTACTTTTTAGATAAACGGAACATTAATTACCGGCAGCATAATGCCATGATTCTGAAGATGATAGAATTGTGTTTAGAAAACAACTACTTTCTGTTTAATAAGGAGGTCTTTCAGAAGCTTAGAGGTGATGCCATGGGGGAATGTTTCACCCCAAGATACACATGTTTACATGTTAGGTGGTGGGATTAACATGTCCTCAGGGGCACCCACGGTCTACTGTTTGACTCCCAAGTAGTGGGATTTTGGCGATTTATTGATGACGTATGCATGATTTGGAAAGGCACACCAGAATCTGCTAGGGAATTTGTAGAAACTATTAATAAGAATGATTTGAATTTACAATTCACTGGAGACGTCAGTAAACATTGTGTCCAATTCCTTGATGTTGAGATCTACATTGTTAATAACATGCTTCAAACCAGTTTACACAGAAAGAAAACCGCAGCAAATGCGGTTCTGCATGCTAGTAGCAACCACCCTGGTCATCTGATTAAGAGTATACTGTATGGTGAGTTTCTAAGAATGCGGAGAATTTGCAGTTCAGAAGCAGATCTAGTTGAATGCCAAACTCAGGCCTAGGACAGATTTATTGCACGTGGATACTGTCCTAAATTGTTAGAGCAGGCCAAAAGTAGGGCCAATAGCCACACAAAAGAGGAGTGTCTAAATACAACCACCAAATCAAGAAATAAAGAAGTGGTTTGAAATAGCACAGATCCCCAAAGAAGTGAAGATCAGATCAGACTGATAACTACTTTCAGTATGGAAGAGAAAAAAAATTAGAGGATCAAAAATAAACATTGGCCCATACTTAAAACAGACATAACTTTGGCTCAGCTCTAACCGGAATGGCCACTTATCACTTTCAGAAGGGCACCCTCTATGAGGGACGCCTTAGTTAAATCTAATCCGGAAGCGGTAACTCCAAGTAATTGGCTATCTACTAGGACAGGTTTCCATAAATGTATATCATGTCGAGCCTGTAAATTTGGCTCCAACACCACAGAATATTGTAGTGCGTTTGATCCCAACCCTGTTAAAATCCATGGGTTTTTTACTTGCCGCTAGGAATACGCAGTATATGTTCTTGAATGCACATGTAAGATGAAATATGTTGGTAGTACCAAGTTACAGGTATTCAATCGTATTCTTCAACACTTGCGGGCAATAGTCAATTCTGACGAAAGTTATCCTGTAGCTCGACATTTCGAATTAGTACACAACAAAAACCTTAATGACTTCAGCTACTTTGTCATTGACTCTGTACCTAAAAATCCTAGAGGGGGTAACAGGGAAAAACAACTTAGACAATTGGAATCAAGGTATATTCTGCTATTAGACACTAAGATTCCCAAAGGCCTCAATACAGGAGATGACCCTCATAATTTCCGGTAAACATCTCTGATGCGCAACGTGTGAAAGGCATTGTTTGGTGAATATCTATTAAATAATTGTCTGTGGTGTTCTGTCTCATCTCATGTTAGCACTGAAGCTTGGCAGTGTCCCTTTCTTTTAAATCTTCCATGATGACTGGCTGGGATCTCGTTTATTACCGTGATTGTAACTTTGTTTTAGTGGCGGTGATTGCGAGTACCTGGGTTAGGATTCTAGAGGGTTTTTAACATAAAGAAACTGCATCGAAACCTCATTTTCTCAGAGTAGTTTACTGTTAGATATAATAATTAGACGGGTATTCTTATGTTTATCATGTGTATGATTATGATCCGGATTGGTCACACATAGATATGTGAGGTTATCTGTGCACTTTCAGTCATATGAAGTAATTGACTTGTTGAAACTATATATCTAAATGAAATGTATGAATTTTGCACTTGCACTTTAATATGGTAAACCAATTTGAGTATCATTTGCTATGCCGCAAAACCTTATTTTTTAGAAATTTTAGACATTTTATTCTGAAATAGATATGATTTTAATGTCTGTAATTCATGGATAGTTTGCACTTTTGCACGTATTTTGCACAATTTGTTGTTTTTGCACTAGCACTTTAGCTCTGGGTTATGTTGTGACAAGGGCAGCCTACTTGAGCTATGGTATGTTGACATGATTTTTTAGCATAATTTTAGCCACTTGGCGTAAATCAAGGTGACTTTGGTTGGCAGTTTTTAAAAACTTTTTTTAAAAACGTCTTTAATTATGCTCAATGTCAATTGTACATATCTGTGTATGTATTTATAATTACCTTTTTAGTATTTAATACATTGTACGTATTTATTTTGAACCCGATGTAATACATACACATTGTGAGTATGTTGTTTAGTTCTATTGTATGCCCTAAGCCACGTGACCTTAATGTCAAGGAAATCACTATAAAACAACCCATTTTGGTTCCGGGGTGTCATGTGATCAAGGCTGTGGTGATGCAGCCGAAACGCGTCATGCTGGCTGATTTGGAGAAATTAAACTTTGCACGCTTGTGGTCTGTACCTGAGATTTATTACCGGAGGAAGAGGTAGTTCAGGACTGTTGGTGATATATATATATATATAAAACAATATTTTTCTTTTTCAACATTTACTATACCAGCAATTATGGAGAGCTGCTATGGGGGCCAGTTTCTCCCCCACCTATGCCTGTTTCCACATGGGCTGGTGGGATGAACTGGTCCTACATAGGGAATATGCCAACACCCTCAAACAACATGTGAAATGCTGGTGGCGTTACATAGACAATCTGTTTTTAATCTGGCATGGTTCTAAATTTGAGGCAGCTAAATTTATTCATCAATTGAATCAAAATGGTATGAATCTTCAATTCACTTCTGAAATCAGTGCTGACCGTGTCCTCTTTCTAGATGTAGAAGTTTACATAGAGGAGGGCAAAATACAAACTAAAATGCATAGGAAACCAAGTGCTGTAAATTCAATACTACATGCTCAGAGTCACCATCCAAAGCATTTGGTCCAAAGTATCCCCTATGGGGAAATGCTACGCATAAAACGGATATGTAGCACAACAAGTGAATTAAGAAAAGCCCAACAGGAGTGCAAGAAGAGATTTCTGGCCAGGGGGTGCAATGCAAAATGTATAGATGCCGCGATTCTAAAAAGTACAAAAGCAGACAGAGATAAGCTCCTAAAACTATCAGGGCCAGACATTAATGCTGATAGGAACATTGCTGATCAACCTACAAATGAATTCAGGATGATTGTGGGCTATAACAAGCAACATAAAGAAATCAATCGCATTATCCAAAAGAACTGGCCTTTAGTTAAAACCGATACAGTATTGGGACCAGTTTTACCAGCTAGACCCTCGGTCACAAACAGAAGGGCGCCAAACATGACAGACCGACTGGTGATCCATAATCCAATCGAACAACCCAAACCAAACTGGCTAAACCAAAGAAAGGGCTTTTACAGGTGTAAAACCTGCAAAGCCTGCCAAAACGGTGTGAATACTACCAGCATTCAAAAAGCATTCGGTGGAGGAGAACTTAAAATTACAAAATCTCTGTCATGCAATTCTGAATATGTTGTGTATGTCCTCGAGTGCCCCTGCGGGCTTAGGTTTGTGGGAAGTACCAAGCTGCAGGGGCACAAGAGGATTTTACCACACATCAGAGCAATTAAGAATCGTGACCCAGTATACCCTGTCGTCCGCCATTTTCATGAAGTTCACCAAGCAGATCCCAAGGTTTTAAAATACTACATAATAGACCGTGTACCTTACAATAAAAGAGGGGGCAACCGTGAAGGGATCCTACGTAATCTATAAACTCAATACATCTTATAACAGGATTCTAAACACCCGAATGGCCTTAACATCACAGAGGATTTATACACTTGTCTATAATCATTAACCAGATCCCAATAAAACATGATTAGATTTTATTTGCCCATAGGAATGAATAAGGAGGTATTCCTTATATGCGAATCGCAATTTGCGATTCGCAATTAAGGAATATGTAGGATTCACAAATTAATTGCAAATCCTACATGCATAGCGTTTTGCGATTCTCAAATAGCGATTCTCTAAAAATCGCTATTTGAGAATCGCAAATGTATCCTTTGATACATATGCCCCTCAGACTGCAGCCTGTTCAGAAGATAATCTGCTGCTCTTTCCCCTTCGCAGCAATGTGAATGTCACTGCCGGGGGGGGGGGGTGGCGCCGCGGTGCGTACCTTCACGCGCTCACTCCAAAGTTGCCGGCAAGCCGCGGTGCACCAAACCAAGAGGCGTGTCATTATTCAAGCGCCGACTATCTGACCACATATCAACTTCCAATCCTGCTTCAGAGTAAAAACGGGCTGACACTTGCTCAGGTTTGCTTCTGGTAAGTTTTATTTCACCAACCTGGCACATCATGCATTATCAAAAGTCGCCATTGCTGTAACACCTGGCAGACGTGTTTCGGGGGGGAGTGCACTGTGCACGGGAACAGTCTTCTTTGCAACACGACTTTTACATTGCAGTGCCTTCACCACGCATTTGTTACCCATCATTTGTTTAGCACGTATAGGCCTTTACCACGCATCAGTGTGGCTGATATTGATCAAGCTACAATGCGGAGCACAAAGGAGGGATCCAGACTGGTCACTGCTGGCGGTGGCCCATTCGAGGGCTTGAAAAAGTGACAGACATTAGTGCCACCATATGACACAAAATTAAGCTGGACTGCGGTTCCCACAATGCCTCACTGTCATCCGACAGGCCCATCCAGGGGCGTGGCATCAACATTGTGAAAACGGGACCAGGTGCACGCAATCAGCCAAGCGAGTGCCTCTGAAGAAGAAAGGAAACTTTTGAAACGCGTCAGGCTTACCGCGAAACTGACTGTCTGATTGAAGCTGCCAGCAACAGACCAGTTGTACCCTGAAAATAAAGGTTTGCCACCTACCTTCTGTGTTCGTGTGCTGTTCAAGCATGGGCAAGTTGGAGCGATGATATATATATATATATATATCCACAAGCAAATGTCCCAAGTGGGGGGAGCGGCTGGTAGCTGGTGCTGGCGGAGAGGTTCGGGACAGCCTCGCGAAATACTAGTTCAGCAATTTACTTCACACAGGAAGATGCCGCACACCACTTTAATGTTTGCTTCAGTTAGTTTATTTCCTGTAGGTTTTTTCCCACCTACGCGTTTCGGACAACAACTGTCCCTGGTCACGGTTAACAAACACTAGTCTTTTCTTTGTGTTAGTTATTTATACTAAAAGCTCCACCTAGCAAGTTATGATGCATTGTCAATACAAGACACTTTGGTCAACAGTCACTTCAGAAAAATCAAATCAGTGACATGGCTAGAAAAACGCCAATATGGATTCTCGAAATGTCAATCATGTAAGGCTTGCAAAATAGGCCAAAATCTGAAAAGCCTCAAGGACGTACCTTTGAAATTAGAGACAAAATAACTTGTGAGTCACAATTGTCGTGTATCAACTGCAGTGCTTCTGTGGTATGAAATATATTGGCTCAACAACCTGCCCCCTCAAAAAAAGAATACTGGAGCATATAAGATCAATCCAGAATAGTGACTTCAGCTATGCCATTGCGAAACATTTTAAAAATCATCCTGGTAAAACATGGAAGGGCATCACATATGCAGGCATCGCGACAGTCAATGAAAATGAGAGGGGTGGAGATCGTGTCAGTAGATTAAGACGCCTGGAATCAAAACTAATAATTACATTTAAAACCAAGACCCCGATGGGACTCAACGGGGACGAAGAGATGCATGTGCATCTTTAAGACTTTCTAAAACTGCAAGCCCGTCAAAGTACTATGGCTAAAATCAATGAAATCTTGATGAAAGTAACCTATAATTTTTACACAAACTAAATCTTTGCGTACATACTTTGTTCAAAAATACTGTATAAGTTATGACACAAGCTACAACCCTTGACATGTGAATAGGATAATTGTTTTAAACATTCTGTAAGGGAACCTGTGAGAACGGCATTTATTTTATAAGAGGTTATAAGCAAACTGGCACTCAGCCATGATTTACCTCAAGATATACAAGGAAAAAACAGTCCTTGTGACATAGCATGAATTAAACAACAAATGTATTTGTTCAAAAGATGTCTGATGTACTAAACATCGATGTCTTCCATGCACATGATAATCTTTAACAAGATCAAACAATATCATAGCATAAAACTAAATGCCGAACACCAGTTACCCAATGCAAAGATAAGCGCAAAATCAAGTATTGCCTACAAAGCCCACAATGCATCATAACTTGCTAGGTGGAGCTTTTAGTATAAATAACTAACACAAAGAAAAGACTAGTGTTTGTTAACCGTGACCAGGGACAGTTGTTGTCCGAAACGCGTAGGTGGGAAAAAACCTACAGGAAATAAACTAACTGAAGCAAACATTGAAGTGGTGTGCGGCATCTTCCTGTGTGAAGTAAATTGCTGAACTTATATATATATATATTCACTGTAAAAACCATAGGTTTTACACCAGTTATAGTTAGCTCGAAGTTTTACTCGCATAAAACCATTGAAATTCCCACGTTATAGTTAGTTGGACTCACTATAACTTGTGCGTGCAATGCACTGCTGATGACGTCACATATTACATCACTCATGACATGGTCAGTGACATCACTCATGACATCACTGATTACACCATCCTAGTGACAGAGTGACCCATCTCCTTTCACTGTAATGTAACCCTTGAAAACATATTATAAAATAGAAACTAAAATTTTCAAAAAAATGGAGATACCCTGTAACGTGGTGGGTGCGCCTACCATACATGACTGGTGGGACCCTCGCAATGCTGACCATCCACCGACTCCTTCTTTTCAGCCAGGTCAGCGGAACGAAGGACGGTGCTATCCGGAAGAAGAAGATAACATCAGCGGCTCCTTTAACTGGGCGTATGCTGAGAGTAAGGAGGACCTGCCCCAGAGTGACGTAAGGGCGACGGGATTGGAGAAAAGCCGGGAAGTCCTGTATGTCGGGTGTGCAAGCACCCCGGAGGAGGAGGAGAGAAAGGCGGAAGTGAGCGGAACGGAGTACGGAGGCGGCGAGGAGAAGAGCGAGGAGAAGAGCGTGAAGAAGCCCAGCCCAGACGACCAACCCGGAAGGAACGGAGAGAAGCCAGGAGGCCAACGACCCTGCGGACCGCCGTGCCACGCTCCCGAGGGAGGAGTGTGGCTGTCACAGGTACGGCGGCGTTGGGCGGCTTGGTTGGGGAGGCGAAG
The DNA here is from genome assembly GCF_964261635.1 of Lissotriton helveticus. Lineage (NCBI taxonomy): Eukaryota > Metazoa > Chordata > Amphibia > Caudata > Salamandridae > Lissotriton > Lissotriton helveticus. The sequence continues at coordinate 1,938,019,429 of NC_136067.1, forward strand.
TGAGAACGTGTAGATCGTGTACAGCCCCAGTTCGTACCTACCCTGTGTTGTGTTCCTTCCCCTTCCGCGCATCCCTACCCACCCCTACTTCTACCTAATTTTCCCCTCCCCTTCACGAGCACCGAGAGCACTGTAGAGTGAAGCGGCACTGTACACTGGGTTTCCCTCACATCCCCCGGACCCCCCTGGTGCGACCTCATAGAGGACTGAACCCTAACGGCTCCCTTTTCTGTTGGTTCCCTTACATGCACCGGAGCCTGAAGCCACGGAGAGCCATCCATCTTCCGAAGCCACGGCAGAACCACCTTAACCACTTCCACGACCAAGGAAAGGAGAAAACAGACCTCCGCCACGGACCCCAGTGCGTTTGCCCGTGAAAGACTGACTCTGAGGAACAGAAAGACTTTAATGTCTAAACCTACCAGGGTGATAAAAATAAAGCCATCGTTAACCCCTCTACTTGGTGTCACGGTCGTCCCTAATCCCACGCCTACACTGGTGTCAGAAGTGGGATCCACCTCCACAGAACCGACCATGGCAATGGAACAAGTAATCCAGACCCTCATAGACGGGCAACAAAAACTGGAATGGGCACTAGGTCAGCAAATCAGCACGGCGGATGCCGACAGAGAGTTGTTCAGAACGTCCATGACACAACAGATGGACAATCTCCATAAAGTGGTACAGGCCCCAAGCGTAGCGGTACCCCGACTAGGAGGACATCACCCCTCGGGAGTGGCCCTGCAGAAATATATGACTGGGGAAGATCCGGACGCATTTCTGCTGAACTTTGAGCGGGCGGCGAGGGCATGTGGGTGGCCTGAGGAGAAATGGCCGTTCTTCCTGGCTCCCTTGTTGACAGGAGAAGCCCAGGCCGCATATCAAGTGGCCAACCATTCCGGTACGACCTCATATGTCGACATCAAGGCAGTGATTTTAGACCATCTAGGCATGGATGCGGAGGCATACAGGCTCCGTTTCCGAAAAGAGAAAGGAATCACCGGTGAGAACCCCAAAACCATGTACCTGAGGGTGAAAATGGCGGCAGAGAAATGGCTGAGACCCGACATCCATACCAAGGAAGACATAATGACCAGTGTTATCCTTGAACAGTTCATGGAGGTACTGCCATATGGCACCCAAAGATGGCTCAGACAGCATCCGGGATTAACGGCCGCACAAGCCATTGAGATGGCCTCCAATTACAATAGGGCAGCTCCCAGGTCTTTTACATGGGATATGGACAAGAGCGGCAAGCCTAACCCGAGTACTGCCAAACCGGAGAAAAAGAAACCAGTCCCCGAACCTCCTAAACCCCGACAATATCGACAGGAAGGACCTTCCCCCATGAGAGGGCCCCAATGCTATGAGTGCGGAGAGTGGGGACACATAGCCCGAATGTGCTCCCATCGAAGAAGCACCGAGGAACCTATGGAGGTCGGCTACATACCTAAAGCCGTGATGTACTCGGCCGAAATGGGTCCTTCATTTTACATACAGGTACGGATAAATCACAAACAAGTAAAGGCCCTCCTAGATTCAGGGTGCCGGCAATCGGTAATACAGGGGAAACTGTTACGTCCTGACCAGATAGGCCGGAAGGACACCGTGCATATTAGATGCGTACACGGTGACGTAAAGTCGTATCCTCTAGCCCACATAACCATACACCCAATAGGTAGAGAGCCCTGTTTGGTGAAGGTGGGGGTGGTGGAGTCCTTGCCCGAAGAACTCATATTGGGAGTGGATAACCCTGATTTTTTGTCCCTTTTCAAACGGGAACTTGAAGACCACCCGGCCGAAGCATACCTGTCGGTCGAACCATGGGTTTTGGATAGGGGTTTTAAGTTTGCGCAATCTAACGACCCTACCCTACTGAATGCGTGGGAAGCGGCTCATGTCGCGCAAAGTACCCCTACCCAGGGGTTCCCTAGGTTCAGGATAGTGAACGACTTACTGTACCGAGAAGGGAAAGCGGGCGATCCATCCCAGCTAGTCGTACCAAAAGAGTTCAGGGAACAGATCCTGTTTTACGCCCACACTCACCTTACGGCCGGACACAGTGGGGCAGAAAAAACAACCCAGAACATAGTACGCTTATTCTTCTGGCCCGGGATATACAAAGAGGCGGAGACATACTGCAAGCAGTGTGAAGTCTGTCAGAAAAAGAACCTGACACGACCCCCAGCGGTACCCCTACAACCTCTGCCGATTATCGGCAACCCATGGGATAGAGTAGGGATGGATCTCATTGGTCCCTTACCCCGGACCACCAGAGGGCATACATACGCTCTAGTGGTGGTGGATTACAATACACGGTTCCCTGAGGCCTTTGCTCTCAGTACACCGACCACAAAGAACGTAGCGGAAAAACTAGTAGAGCTGTTTTCCAGGGTGGGGTTTCCACGTGAGATCCTAACGGATCAAGGTACCCCGTTTGTTTCTCGGATGATGGGGGAGGTGTGCAAGTTGCTGGACCTCCACCACATCAGAACGTCCGCCTACCATCCACAAACGGACGGCCTCGTGGAGAGGTACAATAGGACACTAAAAACCACTCTAAAAAAATTGTTGAGCGCGGAAAACAAGGATTGGGATAGGATGTTGCCCCTAGCCCTGTACGTAGTGAGAGCCCAAGTACAGAGCAGTCTAGGGTTTTCACCTTTTGAGCTCCTCTATGGACGGCAACCCAGATCCCTCCTTGAAATCACAAGGGAAGCCTGGGAGAGGGAGGAGGCGGCCGAACAAAGGAGTCTTCTGGAGTATACTCAACAACTGAGGTCCAGACTGGGAAAGCTCAGAGACTTAGCGTATTCAAACCTGGAAAAAACCCAACGAGCCCAGAAGCAATATTATGACAAGGGCAAGAAGTGGAGAACCCTAGTAGCAGGGGACTGGGCCCTTGTACTCCTTCCTTCTTCGACACAAAAGTTTAAAAGTGAATGGAAGGGTCCATACAAAGTTCTAGACACCTATGGGAAAACAACCTACCAGCTACAAATGTCTCCCTCTCGAAGACAAACTTTCCACATAAACCATCTCAAACGGTGGCTAGGACCACCTCCTAGAACCGCACATCTGGTGTTACCCTCCAGCGTCCCAACCACCACTTTGGGGGATCTCCCGGTAAACACCGAGCTGAAGGAAGCAGAAAGAAAGGAACTGTTCCAAACGTTGAGCCCTTTTTCTGCTATATTCTCGGACACCCCGGGATGTACACATTTAGCAGAGCACCGGATCAAAACCAAGGAAGGACAGGTAGTGAAACAAAGGGCATACCGCATACCGGCGGCAAAAAGGGCAGATGTGAGGAGGGAGGTACAGGACATGCTACGCCTGGGGGTAATACGACCTTCCAGGAGCAACTGGGCTTCTCCCATTGTCATGGTCCCGAAACCTGACGGGTCCACCCGTTTTTGTATGGACTTCCGTGCTTTGAATGCTATCTCGTCCTTCGATGCGTTCCCCATACCACGGGTGGACGAATTGATCGAACGGATAGGGGAGGCTCGTTTCATCACTACCCTTGACCTTACCAAGGGTTATTGGCAGGTCCCATTGAGGGAGGAGGACAGGCATAAAACCGCCTTCGCAACAGAGGATGGACTCTTTGAATTTAATGTACTCCCTTTTGGACTGCACGGTGCCCCTGCCACCTTTCAAAGGCTTATGAACAAGGTGTTAGCTCCCCATGTCCGATATAGTTCCGTATATCTGGATGATATAGTCATTTTTAGTACCACATGGGAGGAACACCTAGGACACCTGGCCAATGTTTTGAAGGCTCTACAGGAAGCGGGGTTGCACGTGAACGCACGAAAATCAAGAGCTGCTTTCCCCAAGGTGAAATACCTTGGATTCATGCTTGGGGAAGGAGTGATAGCCCCACAAGAGGAGAAAATTAAAGCCATCACCCAGACCCCCTTTCCATCTACAAAAAGGGAACTACGAGCGTTTCTAGGCCTAATTGGGTATTATCGACGCTTCGTTAAGGACTTTGCTGCCCTGTCCAGTCCCCTGACTGACCTACTCCAGAAAAACGTCAAAAACTCCCTACCGATGCCTCCCACCGAAATAGCCCAAACCGCCTTTCAGGCGCTAAAGACTGCTATGACTACCAGTCCGGTCCTCATACCCCCGAATTTCGAAAAAACATTTTCCCTTGCTACTGATGCATCCGATTGCGGTATTGGTGCAGTGTTGTCCCAGGAAGGTGAGGATGGTGTGGAACACCCCATACTGTTTGTGAGTCGGAAACTACACCCAAGGGAACGTAAATATCCCACGGTGGAAAAGGAGTGCCTGGCCATCCGCTGGGCAGTCGACAAACTGCGTTACTACTTGGAAGGCAAGGCCTTCGTTCTCTTCTCAGACCATGCCCCACTGCAATGGATGCAGAAGAACAGGTCACAGAATGCAAGGATCCTAAGGTGGTTTCTGTTTCTGCAACCATTCTCTTTCACAGTGATACACAGGAAAGGAAGGGACAATGGGAACGCAGACTTCCTTTCCAGGATGCCGATTCCCCCCAAACGGGAGAATCCAGGGGGGGAGGAGTGTAACGTGGTGGGTGCGCCTACCATACATGACTGGTGGGACCCTCGCAATGCTGACCATCCACCGACTCCTTCTTTTCAGCCAGGTCAGCGGAACGAAGGACGGTGCTATCCGGAAGAAGAAGATAACATCAGCGGCTCCTTTAACTGGGCGTATGCTGAGAGTAAGGAGGACCTGCCCCAGAGTGACGTAAGGGCGACGGGATTGGAGAAAAGCCGGGAAGTCCTGTATGTCGGGTGTGCAAGCACCCCGGAGGAGGAGGAGAGAAAGGCGGAAGTGAGCGGAACGGAGTACGGAGGCGGCGAGGAGAAGAGCGAGGAGAAGAGCGTGAAGAAGCCCAGCCCAGACGACCAACCCGGAAGGAACGGAGAGAAGCCAGGAGGCCAACGACCCTGCGGACCGCCGTGCCACGCTCCCGAGGGAGGAGTGTGGCTGTCACAGGTACGGCGGCGTTGGGCGGCTTGGTTGGGGAGGCGAAGTGAGAACGTGTAGATCGTGTACAGCCCCAGTTCGTACCTACCCTGTGTTGTGTTCCTTCCCCTTCCGCGCATCCCTACCCACCCCTACTTCTACCTAATTTTCCCCTCCCCTTCACGAGCACCGAGAGCACTGTAGAGTGAAGCGGCACTGTACACTGGGTTTCCCTCACATCCCCCGGACACCCCTGGTGCGACCTCATAGAGGACTGAACCCTAACGGCTCCCTTTTCTGTTGGTTCCCTTACATGCACCGGAGCCTGAAGCCACGGAGAGCCATCCATCTTCCGAAGCCACGGCAGAACCACCTTAACCACTTCCACGACCAAGGAAAGGAGAAAACAGACCTCCGCCACGGACCCCAGTGCGTTTGCCCGTGAAAGACTGACTCTGAGGAACAGAAAGACTTTAATGTCTAAACCTACCAGGGTGATAAAAATAAAGCCATCGTTAACCCCTCTACTTGGTGTCACGGTCGTCCCTAATCCCACGCCTACATACCCATATCAGTTACAACAACCAATTAAGTAATTCCACTATCTATATACACATCCACTCATTCACCAACAGTTCTATGTAGTCACTCATACATATACTCACTCATCATATGTAGTGATACACCTATATATCCTGTTACACACCGACGGTCATCCAAAAGTTACTCACACACATACTCACACATGCAAATAAACTATTGAACATCCATTTATTTCCATATACAGCTATACGCACACTACCACCTTACTTCTAAGAAAACATATATATATTTACTCTGTTAAACAATCACTTATAGAAAAACATACTTATTTAAACAGGAACTCTTACAATGCCTCAGTCTCACATATACTCACTTATATACATTAATATTCACATATACTAGATTAAAACATATGTAGTTATCGATAAAGACACTAGTGAGACAGTCATTCACTCACTAACACACACACATACACACTCATCCACCCATACAGTCCTGCACATATGCTGTCTTCAAAACACATACAAAGAGAGAGTCAGTCATTCATGCATCTATGTGCTAAGAAATACCCCCACCAAACCATATAGACACTCATACTTATATTAAAAAAAATCTAATAACCCATATACATGCAAATTTAGCTACTCACCAACCCATGCAGCCACTTTTAAACAAACTGAACCACTAATACATATATTTAAATATTTAAACATTACTCACTAATATATGTATTCACTAAGATATTCAATAACATATACATATATAACTCATATTTATTTTTCAGAAAGACACACATTCACTGGATGGTGTCATCAGTGATGTCATGAGTGATGTCACTGACCATGTCATGAGTGATGTAATATGTGACGTCATCAGCAGTGCATTGCACGCGCAAGTTATAGTGAGTCCAACTAACCATAACGTGGGAATTTCAATGGTTTTATGCGAGTAAAACTTCGAGCTAACTATAACTGGTGTAAAACCTATGTTTTTTTCAGTGAATTTCATAGGTTTTTTAAATGCTACTTCCTAACTATAACGTGTGTAAAACCTATGGTTTTTTCAGTGAATTTCATAGGTTTTTTAAAGGCTACTTCCTAACTATAAAGTGTTTAAAACCTATAGTTTTTTCATTGAATTTCAAAGGTTTTTTAAATGCGAATTATTAACTATATTTTCAATGTATTCTATAGTTTTATCATAGAATCTCCAGAAATGTTTTTATCGGATTACAAAGTTTTCTTTACTGTCAGAATTGTTTTGGGACTCCTTATAAATCTGTAGAGGTTTACGAAGTCTTTACTTTACCTTCTTTTTAACGTTTTCAGACTTGTCACTAAATGTTCCAAAACGTAGTTTTGTACTGTTGTGCGCGAACGGGTGCGCGCACCCCGGTATTTTTACAGATTAAAAAAAGGATTTATACTTTATCGGTATTGTTCTTGGGACCCCATATGAAGGTATACAACATCAGAGAAAGTCTACCTTTCCTCCTTATTAACGTGTTAAAACTTCATTAAATTAGACCGATACTTCCAAATGACGTACGTGTCCGGATTTCGTCACCGCGTATACGTCCTAATACATGCATGTCAAGTCATGTGACTTGAAAAGAACACTTCCTATTGGTTCATAGAAGTTTCTATTCTGCAATTTTCCAGAGACCACCAACTTCCCTCACTATCTTTTTGGCGCTCAAGGGAGAAGAACGGTTTTCATCTTTCTGCAGAGTTTGCTGAAGTGGCTGCCGCATGCAATTCATCTTCGGAATCTGAAGAAAATGTTCGTGTACCTTTAAAAAAAAAAAAAAGAATCTTTCATCTGGCAATTTTTCACCTATCCTCAAGATCAAAAAAAAGTAAATGCTCCGAAAGTAACTTGCACAATTTGTGGCACAGTACTTTCAAGAGGTAATCCTTCCAAAAAGTATTCCTTTTCGATTCATACCATGAAGAGACATGTGAGCCAAGTCCATCCTGTGCAATATGCACAGGCAGCGACAAGAGCTCGGGCAACAGAACTACCACCAGCTGTGGCCAGTACTTCATCGAGAAGACGACCTGCATCTCCATCTACTGCACAGTTGGAGTTGAAACCATTTTTGTCGAAAGTGCATATGAAATGCAACAAGTGTGAAGGAATGATTGTGTACGGGGAGCAGAGCCTCACTCTTGTCGAAAGAAGAATTAATGACCATGAAAGGTTCGAATGCAGTTAATTTTTTAACAACTTCTTATGTTCCTGTATTACAGTTCAAAAATTCGGCTCCAGTTTAACAAATCATAAACAATAAAAAACTTGTCAAAAAATAAAAAAAAGTAAAAAAAACTACAAAACCCCCCAAAAAAAGTTCTTTTCAGAACTACCTCATTGTACCAAAAAGAGCTCTATTCATAACCTGAAGTATCACCGCATTTTCAGAATAATTATTAAACAATGCGGCAATACTTGGGGCATATTATGAAGAAGACGTGATAATTTATCGTCGCTTTTTCGGCAGAACACTGCTAAAAAAGCGACGATAATCGCCTTCATAATATGGGCCATATTATCAAGGACGGGCGATACATTATCGCCGCTTTTATCGGCAGGAAACTGCCGATAAAGCGGCGATAATGGACTTGATAATATGCTCTATGGAATTCCTATCGAAGCCCATGTTAGATGTCTTCACATCTCACATGGGCTTCAATAGGATTTCCATAGGGCATATTATCAAGCCCATTATCGCCGCTTTATCGACAATTTCCTGTCGATAAAAGCGGCGAAAATATATTGCCCGTCCTTGATAATATGCCCCTATGTTCTATAAATTCCAATCGAAATGTATGTTATATGTCTTTATATCTAACATTACGTTCGATTGCAATTCATAGAGCATATTATGAACGCCGTTTTCGCCCCTATATCGGCAACTTCCTGCCGTTAAGGGCGGCGATAATGTCTTCCGTATCCTTGTAAATATTCCTCAACACCTTTGTGACAACGTCATAACACCGCCTGCCGTAACAGCACTTTGCATGTGTGCTGCACAGACAGTTAATGACATGCATAGTAGGCGTATGTTAAACCACAAGCAAAATGTGTTTGGAGGCGAAAATACTATCACGAACACGCCTATTGTTAGAAAAAAAGGTTAAATAAACTTGTTTATCATACGACTTCCACGGCCTGCTTTGATGAAGCATTTGGCAGAGTTAACATGGAGGTGTGGAAAATAAAACTGAATCAACCCCCTCTCGTAATTACAAGGCACACATTAGTGCGTAAAAACAACGCTTGTTTTCACGCGGTAATGTTAACTGCCGCTGGCTGTTACAGAGGTACTATCACATATATATTCAAATGAATAATTACGTAGTTACACTGCGGAAAACTCTAGCGATAGCTGGCGAAAGTCAAATATACGATGTTTAAGGCATATTAACAACAAGTATAGATTCCCTTCTTTTAACCAGCTATCCCAGCAAATTTCATTAAATATTGCTCATCTCCCCGTTTTTAGAGATATTCGACTGAAAATGGAAAGAAATATTTTTTACAAAGCAGTTAAAGTTACCTGTTGTTTCCACAATGCAATGTAATTGACAGGCAACGTACACAGATTAAAAATTACATTTTATTTATGTTCTTACTGCCTCTTCTTTAATTCTCTGCTAACGAGCACTCTCATCACTAGAAGTAAAATCATAGTCCTTCTTCTATTTTTCAGAAATGTCCCGGTTTTTGCCTTTAGAAATCTGGTTACCCTAAACAACTAGCAATAATTATCACTATGTTGGCTTAGTTCCAATATTTTTTTCGTCGTCCTGCGGCGATTTTTATCGCTTAGGAGTCTTGCAATTATCAAGGTTTACTTCTAAAACCTGTGATTCCCAAACTGTGCACCGCGGCTCCCCAGTGCGCCGTAATGAGGTGCCAAGGGCACGGCGCACACTAGGGTTTGACTACAAATACAGTCCCTATCTTTCAGGATTCAGAACTTGATAGTGGCCCTCATACTTTAGACCTCTTCCCCCCTATCACTCATAAAGAGGTATCTCTGCTCATGACGCAGATTAAAAGTGGAAGTCCTGATGATGTCATCCCGGCAAGACTCATGCCCACCTTGCTCGGAATCCTATCTCCCACCATCGAAAAACTTGTTAACTTATCCCTCTGTACAGGATCTGTCCCCAAGCAGTGGAAACAGGCTTTAGTCAGGCCAATCAGGAAGAACACCACAACTCCATGGAATGACTTGTCAAATCTCAGACCTATTTCGTTGCTGCCATTTTTGGGAAAGCTCACTGAGAAGTATGTTAATCGTCAATTATCCAGCTACATTGAGAAAGCTGGCGGCTAGACTACTCTCAATCTGGGTTTAGGCCGAAACACAGTACAGAGTCCACCCTCCTGTCTGTCACTGACGATCTGCATATGTTTCAGGACAAAGGCTACTCGGTAATTTTGGTGTTATTAGACCTTTCAGCCGCGTTCGACACCGTGTCACATAACATCCTCATTGACCGGTTGTCGAACGTAGGGGTTAAGAACAAGGCCCTTGCTTGGCTAAGGAGTTTTCTTACGGATCGGACCCAGACTGTCACCATGGGTAAATACAGATCAACTGAGGTAGAGATTACGAAAGGGGTGCCACAGGGCTCCTGTTTGAGCCCAACACTCTTTAACATCTACGTGGCACCCCTGGCAAGAGTGATGCGCAAATTTGGTTTCATCCCCATGTCATATGCGGATGACACGCAGCTCCTCTTCCCCTTTCAAAATCTCACCACAGAAATAAGAAACTCCTTCTCCGCTGGCATGAAAGCCGTCGCACAGTGGATGTCCACCAACTTCCTACAGTGCAATGTCAACAAGACGGAAGTAATGCTGTTTGGAGATGCCAAATTACTGTGGACCCCTGACTGGTGGCCATCTGATCTGGGTACTGTTCCAGAGCCCAAACAGATTGTCAAAAATCTGGGGATACGCCTTGATCACGACCTTTCTCTCAAACAGCACAGTAATATGGTAGCTGGCTCATGCTTCCACATTATCAGCATGATGCGCAGAATATTTCCACTGCTACCGGATTCCTTCAGAAAAACTTTGGTGCAAGCCCTTATATTGAGTCGTATTGACTACTGTAACGGACTGCTCCTTTCTGCTAATGAAGGAGTTCTGGATAGGCTCCAGGTGGTCCAGAATACGGCAGCTCGCCTTGTCCTAAATGCTCCCCCTAGAACAGCATCAAAACCTCTATTACAGAAACTACACTGGTTGAGCATCCGACAAAGAGCCAAGTTTAAGATATGTTGCATTATCCATAAATGCTTAAACGGAAATGGCCCTATATACCTGGAGCAGAAATTTACCCCCTACACTCCCTCCAGATCGTTGAGATCTAGTGAGAATTTTCTGTTGGCAGTACCTCGTGCAAAAAAAACCAGACATGGAGGGAAAGCTCTATCTGTTGCAGGACCCACACTGTGGAACAAACTGCCTCTGGCCCTCAGGCTCTGCACAGACCATTTAAAATTCAGGAAGCAACTGAAAACTCTGCTGTTCATTGATAAAATCTAGACCTTTCCTCTCATCTGCATATTTATTTAGACTCTATTTGGTATCACAGCGCAGAGATACTCCGGTTGGAGTCGATTCCAGCGCTATAGAAACATATAAATAAATAAATAAATAAATAGGGTGACCAACCGTCCGTAAATTCCACGGACGTCACTACCCTATTATGTGTAACTGTATCCATCTCAGAGAGCTGCGCGCTCCTCCCCTGTAAGAAGGCTGAGAGCACCTGCAAGAGCACCCCTCCCGCTCACTGAAATTCCCTATGGAATTCATTGGCACTTACTGAATGAGAATATGGCAGTCAAGGTTTTTAAAGCAGATAGCGCTCTTCCTGACTCAACGAATAGAAGGCATTCTCTTAGATAAAAAAAGTGAAACCACCACCATGCAATATTAGAAAACACTTCCTTTAAAGAAGGCTATGAAAGAAAATTAAAAAATCAGATTAACGTTCTTTCATTCTCTCATCATTTTTGAACAGCAGTATTTTCATTAATATATTCAACAATGCCATGGTTACTGCTTTTGTACTTAAAGGAACTAGCACCCATTTTCAAAGCCAATAGTCTTTGCTTGTTGTTGGTGTAAAGATAGTTGCTGTTCTACATATCTGCATGCAATGACACATACAACATAACACCAGTCGAGCACAACACTATGCTAAACGCATATTTGTAGCTAAGGTGTTTTAAACTGCCCTCGGAATTACATCCAACACCTCCTTTGAAAAGACCCCTCCATTTTTTTTTAACAGTGCTTAAAGCCATGGAAACAACACCATTTTACAGTAACCTCACATCCTGTTACTGGACATCATGTATGACTGATAACTTCTACGTTTTCAGTCTGCCTATGTACGGAGGCATTGTGAACTCTCCCCCACCGAACCCTACCCCTTGTTGTAGTTTGTTCTTCACAGGCCTCTTCTCCCTACAACTCTGCAGACAAAGACTCAGGTCATAAAGTACAAAGCTGGGTGAGTAAATAAGTATGGAATGTCTAAATGGCTGGATCGATTACTGAAAGGATGAATGGATGAATGAAAAGAGAATAGTTTGATAATCAAAGAAAAGATGGATGAATAAATGAATGAGTGGAAGTATAGATGAGACAAAAGATAAATAGATGGATGTATGGCTGGAAGGGTGCATAAATGTCTTGAAGGATGGATAGATATGTTAAAGGATGGATGCATGAGTGAAAGAGCACCTGATGGATCAGTGATTTAGTGGATGGATGTGTGAAAGCATAGATAGATGAATAAATGAAAGGGTAGATGATGGGCAAGTGAATGCGTGGATAGATAAATTGATAAGTGAAATGGTAAAAGAATGGATAACTGAAAGGGTGATTATAAAGATTAATTTGTAAGTGAAAGGGGATAGATGGACAAACGCATGGATACATCAGTGAAGTAAAAGGGTGGATGGATAAGAGAGCGGATGGCTGGATCAGTGAACAGATGATTGGATGAGTGAAAGAATGTGTCCCAATTACTTTAAGGAAGATAACAGGACGTACATACCACCTACCCACCGTTAAAAAAAATGGTGGGGAGCCACTGTAAACTGCTGAGTAGGTCAAGGAAACCACAGGGCAACAAAGTTTGTGAACCACTGTCCTAAGTGATAAAAAGCGGTCCAAATACATAAATATTGCTGTGAAGTCAGCAATATTCATGCATTACCAAGCTATTGGTCTTAGTCATGTTATCTACCTACCATTACATGACATAGCTAAGAACTACTCAGGGGCAGCTATTAGGTTTTGGACATTTTCGACCGTAGCCCAAATATGTTCAAAAGTGGGTAAAAGGAAATAGCAATGTTAGGAACTGTTTCCAGTCACTAACATCTTGCAATGCTAACTTTGCATGTCAATAGTGATAAATTTCACAGACAAACAAAGCGGGTCACAAGATGGTCATTATCTGTTATTAGATGTCGCTAACTGCTGTTAGCATCACCTACGTACTAGAGGGATAATTTTATCTCCGCTTTCTTGGCTTTTAAAGCCAAAAAAGCAGAGTAGAACCCCCTTGATAATATGCCCCAAAGTTCTTTAACACATATCATTTACCTGCAATGTTTTGACACATCAGCATTAGTGAACTGACTCACTGAAATGTTGCTGATTTCTTAAATTCATCTTTAAGAGGCTCCTTGTGACCGTGCAGCCAATCCTCCGTGGAAGTGCTCACGTAAAACACGACACTTGTATGACCAGGATACTCAAAGAAATGACACAGTGATGAAAAAGTATTTTTATTTTTTATACTTACCTAAGAAATAGTAATAAAGAAAAACTTAAAATCTTTAAAAAACATGGTATCTGTGGAAGAAAAGTAAAAATAAGGTTATAGTGTCTTTTCATAAAACAAAACAAAGTAAAAGTGATTGAAACAGAAAGTGAAAGAAAAGAAGACTGAGGGACAGAAAGAGACCGAGACAGAATATGTAGTATATAAGTCAATAAATAAAAGAATTAATTGAAAGAAATAATAGCACTCAAAGAATGACTGTCTAAAGGAAAGTAAAGTGAGAGACAAAATGAGAGTATGATCAGTGATAATACACGAAACAAACAGTCTGTAAAATAAACAGACTAAGAGTACCGAAATGTCTTAAAGAGATAGATAAAATAAAGGAACAACACTAAGAGAAACAGAGTGAAAAAGGATGAGTAACAGAAGATGAATGGAATAGAAACAGACATGGAGTGTAAGAGAGAGAGACAAAGAGAAATGAAGTAGGGTGAGAGAACTAAACTATAGATTTAAGTTTGGAAATTGAGCATAATTAATGAAAGCAGAGTAAGGGAACAAATTGTAAGGTACAGTAAGACAAAGAAATTAAGATTCAGGAAACAAAGGTGATACAGGGTCACTAAAGGTAACTCAGTATAAAACAACGTAAGTAACAAACTGAAGAGTTAGATAGACTGAATAGAATACCAACAGAAAAGATGTAAGAAAAACAGGATAGAAAATTTAAAAATGCAAAATGTGCATGAGTTAAAGGGAAAAACCATGTCTAAACACCACTAACAAAGGAAGAGGCTGAAAGAAATCTGAATAAGAGAGAAGTACACGAAACTCTCAGATATGATTAGTTGTACTTACCTTATAAATGTAATATCTGTGGAAGACAATAAAGAAATCTGTTATAATACATATTTCTAAATCCAATGTAACAAAATAACTTAGACAACATATTAAATGGTTTATTTTTGCTGATAAATTGATTTTCACTATAAACAGTGATTTCAATAGTAATCATCAGGTAACAGCGGGGAAAAAAAACACAATCAAAATGATTGTGTTTAAAAAACCCGTACAAGATCTCTATACATAATATAAATACCTAGAAAAAAACATGTCTTAAATGTTTTTCTCTAATTCGCAATTTCTTGAGTAAGCACAGCACATACTCCACAATTACAAACTAATTAAAGTATGCCAGTTACTTTTAAATACCTCTCAACAAATAACCGTGCAACTATGTTCTTAAAACATTTATCTCAAGTCAACATTTTGATATCTCATTCTTTTCCGCGTGGCCAAATAGTATGAGACAATTCGTTATTTTTTTAGTACCTCTCAACAAACTTGCGAGTAAGTATGTTCTAGAAACATTTATCTCAAGTCCACATTGTGATATCTCATTCTTTTCCGCATGGCCAAATAGTATGAGTTAATTCGGTTTTTTTTAGTACCTCTCAACAAACTTCCGAGTAAGTATGTTATAAAAACATTTATCTCAAGTCCACATTTTGATATCTCATTCTTTTCCGCGTGGCCAAATAGTATGAGTTAATTCCAACATATCCTGTACCATAAACATTAAGAAAACCTTACCTGATACTATCACTTTGCCACATAAAAGTTTCATTTCAAGATCTGAACACCCTCAATCAAATGATATTTCTAAACAACACAGTTTCATATCTTTGCAGTATTAATCTGACTAGACCAAGTAATTTTAATGAAATTTTGGTTGCAACAATATCAGATAAGAATTTGTTAACTCACAAGGCAAACGTTTCGTAAAAATTAATTGACTATCATTGCAGAGCGTCCAACCAGTTGGACACTTCAAATAAGCTATGTAATGTCCTGATGATATTGATGGCCCTTCGTGAAAAATAATTGCTACAGTTACAAATGTTCGTCTAGAAATAGATATTTGAGAAGCCACAACATTTTTAATTGAAGTTGACAATTTACTTCCATCAGCTCTGCATCGTTGAAGCATTAAAATTACATACTGTCCATATCTGTGGATAAATAAGGTTGATAACATTTCTGAATTACATTGAGAGCAGACCATGTTCTGATACGCATCTTTAACTAGTTTATTAAAGGACACTGTTTTACAATCTGGTAATGTTAAATATATAAATCTTTCTGTGTGTATGTCAATACTACTTGAAAATGAACAATTATCGCAAATATGTTCCCATTTATAAGAAAGGCCAAAAAGACTATCAATACCTACACCTTCTTCTTCCAAAACTGTAAGCATATACATAATAAATTCCTGACAATCTTGCTGAATATTCTGAGAAAATTGATTTAGTCCTGCACATATGTCTAAAACATTCCTTACTTCTGAAACACTTGCTACTTCAATATTACCACTGCTACATTTTTCAAACACAGAATTTAAGGAACAACAAAATGTTTGCTCCTGATTTTCTCTAATCTGTTGCTGTAAACTTTTTAGAAAAAAAACCACATTAACCACTACATGTGCATAGCAGTTGACACCAGACCTATTTTCAAATTTAAATCCAACAATCTCTGTAGTACTAACCTTTTTCTTACTCCTACCAATGACAGCCTCATCTTTTTTTCTTCGTTTCTCTACTACTTCACTACATTGTTCCTCATTTCTCCTTTTCTGACCAACCATACTCTTTTTAATTAAAGGATATTGAGGTAAACTTGGAGCATATTCTCTTCTTAACCTATTATACTCCTTCACACATTTTAAATCTGAACTAATCTTTGTCTCATCAAAATCAATTAGATAAAGTCCAGATAAAGTTCTAACTCGAGATAAAGCAACATATGCCATACCCTCTTTGAATACACTGTTTCCAATATTTACCAAAGCACAATCTACACTTAAACCTTGAGATTTGTGAATAGTCACTGCATATGCCAAACAAATTTGAAATTGTTTCCGACGGACATACAAATCTTTCACAAGTAAAAAACTACTTGAACAGCGACTAAATTGTTGAACTTCCTCAATTCCATCAAATTTTATTCGTAAAAATTCAATCTCATCTCTATTTGGGTAATTTACAAAACCAACAATATTACCCATTGCTCCATTCACCAAACCCCTTTCTACAAGTAAATTTCTTCGTAAAATAAGCCGACAATTTAAACATACATACAGATTCTTCTCTAAGCTAGCAGTTTTAGATTTCTGAAGAGTATCCAATTTTAACTTAAATTTTTCAGACAAAACAATAGTACTTCCTTCATGCTCTATTTTATCTTTAGCTTCCAGTTTCTTAATTTCTTGATATTCCAACTTCAACATTTTGTCATTGAAAACTGAGCATTCTTTTAGAGTTGGCATCAAGCATATGACTGACTTATCTTCTACCTCTTTACTATATATTTTCTCAGGTACATTATCTTCATTGGGAAACAACTTACAAAGTAATCGGGTTCGTAGAGTTTCTTTCGCATCTTCAGTTAGTTTTCCAATCCTTATATCTTGAAGAATATTTCCATATTTAGTATCCTTTGCCTGTCGCATATTTTGAATCAGTTCAGTATATTTGAAATGTGACCATATATTAACATTTCCAATACTGCCGAGGCACTTTCTGGTGTCTTCATGTGTAACAGTTTCAAATACAGATTGTCCTTTCACAGGAGTTAGTTGCAGTAGATCTCCAAAAACTATGACATGTTTCCCTCCAAATAACACATCACAGTCAGTTTTAAGTATCTGTTGCATTCTTAAATGTACAAAAGCAAGCATTAAATTGGATACCATGCTTACCTCATCAATAATGAGAAGTTTCATTTCTTTAAGGACTCTAGAAACTTCATAACAAGCGTCTCCAGATAGCTTGTGATATTGTAATTTATTTTCATGTTCAACTGGCAGCATCAGTAAACGATGTAAAGTAATACCTTTAATATTATGTGCTGCCAATCCAGTTGGAGCAGTAACAACACAAGACAGTGGTGACTGAGTTCTTTGCTGTAGATATGTAGTAATTCCTTTTATAAGAAAACTTTTCCCTGTTCCAGCTTCTCCACTTACATATAGTCGAATAGGTTCAAATGACATACATGAGCATTCTTTTTTGTCATGACGAAAACCATGCTAAATGTGCTCTGTCACTTCGTCATATATCTGTCTTTGCTCAAGATTAAATTCCTTCTCCAATTCTTCTAAGTTTATTATATCCTCTTGAGCTTGCTGCATTGCTCTTTCCACCTCATCCATGGCAGTGGCTGCTTCATTTCGGATAATTGGTTCTCCCAGTGGATCCTGACTCAACGATGCAGAACTTTGAGTGTCTTGTGAACTTTCTCTAACAATCTCCGCGGCAATTGTTGCTTCTTGCTCTATTTCATCGTTCTAGGGCACGGGCTACAACAGCCGCTTTGATGATCTCCCTGTCGGCTTCAGCAGCACGCAGCTGCTGCTCAGCAATCCTTTCCAGTCTTTCCTGTCCGTGTACAAGGGCCTGTACAACTTCATCCATCTTTGGTTGACAGACGGAGGATATGCCCGCATCCTCCACCACTGTTACCTCGGGGCTAGGAATTGGTAGGAGGCGAGTTTTTGTTGTATTTTGTTTTATTTTTGCCAACAGTGTATCGGTACAGGTCTTTCTCGTAGAGCCTCTACGGGGAGATCGGCTTCTCTCCTGCCGGGTCTTCCGGAGTACTCCCTCCTCCCTTCTCCGGACGGGGCTCCTCCTTCTGCTAGGCTCCGGAGGCTCCGTTATGCCCGCTCTCGCCGAACACCGAGGGAGCAAACAGAAGAGAGGACAAGTAAGTATTCAGGTGAATAAGCCTTGGTTTGCAGAGGGGGGCCTGAGCTGCCGGTATATATTGGAAGTGCGACGGCGCTGTGGTCATACCATTCCACCCAGACATTTGAACATTGGGAGCATCAAGACACCCACTGGGGTTTGTCACCTTGCAATGTTTGTGGGCAGGCACTTCAACTACCAGCATGCCTTGCCACATCCCATATGGGCAGGACTTGTTAACTTGCAATAAAAACAGGCATGTTTGGCAAGTCAGAGGGTTGGTGTGTGCCATGCTGTCACACTACCACCAGCAGCAAGTGTGTGTTAACGCTCTCAAGTGTGGCTTCTCTACTGGAGCAACCTTCTCTGTACATATATATATATATATATATACATATATATATATATATATATATATAATTCACTGAAAAAACCATAGGTTATAGACCATATATAGTTAGGAATTAGCATTTAAAAAACCTTATTTTACTCACACAAAACCATTGAAATTCCATATATAGTTAGTTGCACTAACTATATATCGCGCACCCGCAATCCACTGCTGATCATGTCACATATTACATCATTCATGACATGGTCAGTGACATCACTGATGACATCACTGATGACATCTCAAATGACATCACTGATGACATCACTGATGACAACATCCAGTGACTGTATGTTTCTGTAAAGTTAAAATATGTCTTACATATTGAAGAATGAGTGGATGTATAAGTGTCTGGATGAAGGATTTAGTAGGTGCGTGACTGACTGTATGAGTGAGTGATTAAATGTGTCTCACTGAATGCATGGGTTAGTGACTAAACTGTCTTAATTTGTGCATCATTATGTCTGTTGTTCTGTAAACTGCTGCATGTGTTGATCATTAGCTATACGAGAGGCTATATGTGTTATTAATTGGTTGCCCAAGTATTTCTATGGGAGATTGAGTTTGTGTGGGGGTGGCTGGAAGGTGTGTGACTCTATGCATAGATGTGTGAGCAGTTTATTCACTAGGTGTATGAGTTCAAGAGTGCATGTGGAAACAGCTACATGGGCAGTTGACTGTGTGCATGAGTGTATTGATGAGTGAATGGATATCTCAATGCTACATGTCATAGTAAGTACATATGTAAAACACAGTACATGTGAGAGTTGGCATATATAAATAACTGTGCATGAGAGCCACTGAATGAGTGAGTGGTTGTATCGATCATTGTGAACTTGTATCAGGGATTGTATAAGAGAGTAAATATGTGTTAGTATATGTTTCAATAAGTAAGGTGTGTTTAACTGTATAGTTGAAGAAATGGAGGTGAGATTGTTTCTTTGCATGACTGACTGGGTGTGTGAGTAACTCCATGAATGAGTGGCAGTGTGTGAGTGTCTGTATACACTGAGTGTATCTAAGGTTATATTAGAGTCTGAAGAGGTTTATCGTATTAGCACAAGAATGATGTCAAATGAGATGTCATCAGTGATGTCATCAGTGATGTCATTTGAGATGTCATCAGTGATGTCATCAGTGATGTCACTGACCATGTCATGAATGATGTAATATGTGACATGATCAGCAGTGGATTGCGGGTGCGCGATATATAGTTAGTGCAACTAACTATATATGGAATTTCAATGGTTTTGTGTGAGTAAAATAAGGTTTTTTAAATGCTAATTCCTAACTATATATGGTCTATAACCTATGGTTTTTTCAGTGAATTTTCAAGGTTTTGTAAATGCTAATTCCTAACTATATATGGTCTATAACCTATGGTTTTTTCAGTGAATTTCAATGGCTTTTTAATAGCAAATATCATAAGCTGTCGAATGTCAAGTACGTGGTAAGTGAAAACATTTTCGTGTTTATGCACACTGATCTGCTTTGAATGGTGCCCCCCCCCCTCATTTCTATTAGGAGTACTCTCTCTTTGCAGATAGTGAAAGGTAGTTAACGCAGGCGTTTGCCCCCGTTGTAATCCGTCGTGCCTGCTTCTCTCTCCATTTGATTGATTGTTATCCAAGTATTTACTGTTTTAGAATTAGTTCTCTTTGGTTCATTCTCTATTTACAAACAAACACAGAGTCGCAATACTCTGTTTAGTCTTTCCAGATAACGAAAAATCGTGTAAAAAAAAAGAAAAGGAATCGAGCAAAATCAGTAGGCCACTAATGGGATCTCTTTTTGACCTCGCTAAAATAGAAACATTAGGAACAACCCCTCATGACAAATACAAAACTAGTGAGATGAACTGAACTCCACACAATGATGGCTGCAAAACAGCTCGGCTCCGCCACCCACCCCGCCCAAAATAACGATAAAGAACGGCTGCCATGATTGGTTGCGGAATGACCACGACGGAGCTACGAAATGGTGCTGCTCTCATGCTAACCGCAGCTTCAGTCTGAAACATCCAGAAACACTGTAGACTACCAATTCGATCAGTTCCGGTAGCGCCCCAATGTAACCCGGTAGAGAAGAACTAGCCCTCCCCTCTTTGACTGATGGTTCTTGTTGCCTGTCCCTTCTGTTGCCATTTAACAGAACTATTTAGCCTGCTGAAAGGGGTTGTGTTCCGACCGCTGGTTGGTGGAGACATTTTGACTATATTCTGTACCTGCGTTGTCGCGTAATGCGTCATATGACGCGCCGCGTTAGCGCATCCGGAAGTCATCCGGGGCGCGCAGCGCGTAACGTAAGCATAACAAGTCATGTGACTTGTTAATAAAACTTTTCATTGGTTCATTTTACTTTTCTTATTGTAATGATGAAAGGCTTGGTCATATGACCTAAAAATTACGCTTTTCATTACTTCCGAACATTATTTTTTCTTAAATATATGTTATAATGTTCCAGGCTAATGTACTTTCCCGGAAATTTTACAACTGTCCTGCAAGTAAAATATATTCTTTTTTCGAAAAAAAGAGCGTTTCTTCGTCCCATGACGCCTTCTACCCATTCCGAACATTAATTGCCCTCCATCTTGTATCTTAATTCGACCGAAACACAAAATGGTGGACTCCCGGAACGCTTAAGGTCCGCGAACCGAGGCGCTCAACGGTTCGCGTACCGGGTCGCTCCCTGGGAAGATAAAGGAAATAAAAAATAATCAAAAAATCCAACAATCAATTAACATACAGCATTTGAAAAGACTATCATTCATTTTTCATTGTAGTACGCTCCCCAGAACGCTTCCCGGTTCGCGGACCGGGCGCTAACCACGAAAAAAAACAAATTTTTTTTTTATTTCTTTTTTTGCCCCGCGGGGCCCCTTTAAAACCTCCACATTAAACCTAGGGGGTCAGCGAGGATCTACTATGCCCCCTTATAGTTATTTCCCCCTTTGTTTTGGCCTCCTCTTGTCTCTCGATCCTACCGAGAGACAAGATGGCGGCCGCTCCGGACTGTTTAGAATGTTGACAGACACCGGAGAGCCAATCAGCTTCGCTACGCGAAGTTCCGGTACGCTTAAGGTCCGCGAACCGGGGCGCTGCCCGGTCCGCGCTTACAGATATATATCTTTTTTTGAACGTTAATTTCTCAAAATCCACTGCAGCACATATATTGAGACCTACAAAAGGCACATCGGGCTACCAGTCCCTACAATTTTGCCAAGTTTCGTGCAAATCCATTCAGCTGTTCGGGCTAAAAGTGAGGCTAACCGCCCTATGGAAAACTCAATGTTAAAAACACGTTTTGGGACCCCCCTTTTTTCTCGGCCCCCCCTGGACGAACCCCCCCCAAATTTTCAGGGGCTCCTCAGAAACAAAATGTTCCATTTTCCAGAAAATTTCAGCCAATTCCGTCCACAAACGCCAAAGTTATTAGACATAGAATTTTCAAAAATCCCATAGGGAAAAAATCCTAACTATATATACCTACTGGCGACCGCCAGTAGGTAATATATATATATATATATATATATATATATATATATATCACACTGTTACCTCGGGGCTAGGAATTGGTAGGAGGCGAGTTTTTGTTGTATTTTGTTTTATTTTTGCCAACAGTGTATCGGTACAGGTCTTTCTCGTAGAGCCTCTACGGGGAGATCGGCTTCTCTCCTGCCGGGTCTTCCGGAGTACTCCCTCCTCCCTTCTCCGGACGGGGCTCCTCCTTCTGCTAGGCTCCGGAGGCTCCGTTATGCCCGCTCTCGCCGAACACCGAGGGAGCAAACAGAAGAGAGGACAAGTAAGTATTCAGGTGAATAAGCCTCGGTTTGCAGAGGGGGGTTGGGGATAGTGAGGGATGTGAGGGAGGCACCCGGTGCACTTTTTAACAGAAATGTGACAGGGAAAAACAAACGGGTGTTTGCTGGTGAGGGGAACCCAGACGTTTCAGGGCAACTATTTTCTCTACGTCAGGCGTCTGCCTTTCTTCCTCCACCACCCCAGGAATCGCTCACGTACCTCGGCTAGCCGTACCCCTCCTGGCGTACGGCTGGGCGGCTCGTGGGGTTGGCCTCCGGGCTTCGCTGGTCCTGCTGATCGGCTCTCCGCACTTCCAGAGGTCTCCTCGGGTCCCGCTGGGTCTTGAAACGACGGTGCCGTACTCTGTCCTCTGCTCTCTGGTCTCTCTGCTTCCGCTACGCTCTCCTCGCTTATCCACCTCGCTCCTCTTCTCCACTCCTCCTCGCTGCTTCCCGCCTCTCCGCTCTCCTTCACACTGTCCGCTCCTCCGGTGTAGTAACACACCTGTGGACTGTCGACGCTGCCTTTAATCAGAGTGCGTGGCTCCTCCTCCTCCATCAGACTTCCAGTCCATTTAAAGGGCCCCCAGTCCTCTTCTTCATCGTCATCACAACTGTATCTCTCCAGTCCCGACCATCCGGGGGGCTGCGGGGGCTGTGGAGAAAAGAGGGGGGGTCGCACAAGGTTAATTGGGGCCCCTTTTCGGGGCGTGACGGCGGGCCCAGGTTACACACACAAAAACTCCGACCACTTCCAGCTGGCGTAGAAGGAGACTCGAACCACACAGCTTTTCAGGCGAGTTTTCTTTTATTCAATAAATCACAGCCTGCGACAACGCGTTTTGGGCCAACTAGACCCTTGATCACATATATATATATATATATATATATATATATATATATATATATATATATATATATATATATATATATATGCACAAAAGTTCTCACCAAATTTACGGTAAGAAAACGAGCCACTCCAGTTGCGGATTTAATTCAATCCAATTTATTGGGCACAAAAATGACACGTATCCACCTCTCTCGGGGTCTATGTCAAACGTTTGTGCATATATTGATACGGCGCCGTCCACATGTACGATCCCCGACCCACTTGGAAGGGCTTTTGAATGCGCCATTCCCTGCTGATTATATATATATACCTATATCCAAAGCCACTTCCTTCATTATTGTGTATACATATCTAACACACCACTATAAGATGGCCGCCAGGATAAGAAGTTTCATGTCCTTTGTTTATGTTTAATTTACAGATCGAGAAATCACATGTGCACTTGGGAAAATGGTAACTTTATTTAAACAGTTTATTTCCGACAAACTAGCCACCCGTGACCAAGGCGAGTGTCGTCGCCGAAACGCGTAGGGTTTGCTACATGAATCCGTTGATAACATGTTGGAACCGAAATGAATGAATACATTTTCAGCTTGAACACACGCGCCTGTGGATTTATGTTTGCGATATAGGCTGGACTGGAGTGCATTCGCACAGCGGCTGCTGTGCTGGGTGAGAATTATATATATATATATATATATATATATATATATATATATATATATATATATATATATATATATATATATATATATATATATATATATATATATATATATATATATATATATATATATATATATATATATATATATATATATATATATATATATGAGAAGAACTCCGTTATGCCCCAAATGCCGCTTCGGAACAAAAACGAAAACCGGACCCAGATGGAAAATTGCAACATTTTATTTATATAATCCTCGTGCAGAAACACACGCCGCCATGACGCGTTTCGGGACCTCAGCCCCTTGATCACATGACATGGTCTGGCATTTCACCAATCAATTTAAAGTGCAAGTGCGTCATCTGCTGACCCCTCAGCCTGTGGATATAAAAAACAGACTTCAGCCTGGTTTCAGGAAGAAATGCACTATACATTACATGTAAAATTTTAGCGCATGCAATCATCAATCATAGTCCATCTGTGCCGATTAATAACACGTATAGATAAGAGTTCAAACACTTAGAAAAATGTATTGCTTTTTCAATACGTGTTGACTCTTAAACCTCCTATCGTCCTTCGGTGTATTCCCATTAGTTAAATTGATTCAAATATAAAATCAATTAATATTGTATAATGCATGTTAAAATCATGGCTATAAAATATACATTTCATAAATTCTGTGCAAATTCGCTATGTACTGTGCAAATATTGCAAATGGGAAAAACCAAGAAGTGTTTTGATGAGGAATACATGTTAAAGGACCATTGCTCAAAAGTGAAGCCCAAGTGGGCATATCAACTCCTATCACCACTGCGTCCACACTGCTGTTTCCTAAGGGACAGCTTCTAATGCACTTTAAACCCCTTTAACTTCTTCCTTTTGTCCCAATGAGTTACCATTGCTTACCAGAAGTTAAAAAGTCACACTCAACCCATCACCATATAAGTTATCTGTTAAAAAGACCATCAGATGTTCATCATTATTCCATGTATATATCGTACACTCAAACTTCATTACAGTTCAGACATTTTTGTTGATCAGCACAACCCCCTAAAATTTCATGTTTTAGTACAGGCATGAGTGTAGGTCTTCAGTTTGGTTCAGACCGTTAGGAGTCTTTGAATTGAGCTCTAAGATGTAACGAGTCTCCAGTACTCTCAGCCGAGCCTCCCTATCGCCTCCTCTACGAAGGGGTGGAACCATATCTATAGCATAATATTGGAGACACCCAATGTCGCCACCATGGCATGAATTTACGTGTCTAGCAACAGGGTAAGTTTCATCCCTGTTATTGATTGCCCTTAGATGCTGTAGAATGCGCTTGTGGACCTGCAGTTTCGTGCTGCCCACGTATTGCAGACCACAAGCGCATTCCAACACGTAAACTACAAAATCTGATTTGCAGGTGATTTTCTTTTTGATACTCATCACCTCATCACTGAAAGGCGTAGTGTAGGAAGTACGACTCTTCCCTATTTGGCATGCCTTACAGACAGCACATTTGATAAAGCCTTTGCTCTTCCCCAGCCAGTTATCCTCAGCCACCTCAGGACTGCTGCTCACCAACAAGTCGCTCAAAGATCTGGCCCGACTATATGTTAACGCTGGCCTATCAGCTAGGATCCCCCCAATCACCGGATCTCCCTTGATGACCTGCCAGTTCTTGCGCATTATGTTGTGTATCTCTTTGTGCTGTCGGCTGTAAACTATTATCAACCTAGGCTGCCCTGACTCCTTGTCTTCCCGTGCTTGTGTTGATTCAACATTAGAGCTCCCTTCTTGCGCATGGGGTTTGTTGGCTCGTCTCATTGCTTGCTCAACCATTTCTCTAGAGTACCCTCTCTCCACAAACCTTTCCCTACTTGCACTTTGGGCTCTAGTACAGTTCTCTTCCGTACTACAAATCCTCCTGATCCTTAGCATCTCCCCGTAGGGGATGCTCCGAATCAGGTGGGCTGGGTGATGACTAGTGGCATGCAAAACCGTGTTGCCCGCTGTCTCTTTTCGATGTAGATCTGTTACTATCCTTCCGTTAGCAATGCTAACCTCCACATCAAAAAGGTAACTTTTGTACTGCTAATCTGACCAGTGAATCTCAGGTTCAACTCATTCCTGTTGATATCTGAGATGAATAGGGATGCATCAACCTCTGACCCTCTCCAGATGATGAAGAGGTCGTCTATGAACCTATACGAGGCTATGATATTACTAGCCATTGTCTTTTCATAGGTCCCCCCAAGGACCTGCTCCTCCCAAAACCCCATGTGCAAGCACGCGTAGCTTGGGGAGAAGCAGGCCCCCATTGCAACTCCCCTCAGTTGTTGAAACACCTGCTTTTGAAACAGGAAGAAGTTGCTTTTGAGGCAGATCTCTGTCATTTCACTGATCATACTGTTATGTTGTAGCATACAGGCCGTCCTTTTCTTCAGATAATATTCCACCGCCCGCAAGCCATCAACATGATTTATACTCGTGTACAAAGAAGTTACATCCAATGTTATCAGCAAGTAATCTTCCTGCCACACCACAGATCCAATTTTGTCCAAAAAGTCCCCAGTGTCTCTAATATACGAGGGCAGAGACCTCACATGTTCCTGCAGGAAATGATCTATGTACCGGGAGGTGTTTTCAAATGTACCTTGTCGGGCTGAAATTATTGGCCTGCCCGGTGGATTTGATAAATCCTTGTGGACCTTTGGAATCATATAAAAGACAGGGATTACTGGATAATTTGACTTCAAGAACTTCTGCTCATCCCCACTCAGCAACCCCATGCCTTTCCTAGAGTATAGTCTGGTGTGGAAAGCGTCCCAGGCCGCTCTAGCTGTTTTCCAATCACTCCTACAATAACAGTTCCTGTCATTGAGTTGATGTAGAGCTTCCTCCATGTACATTTTTTTGGGCCATAGGACAATGTTGCCCCCCTTATCTGACTGCTTGACAATTACATTGTTGTCTCCCTGTAGTTTTTTCATCAGGCTGCCATATGCACTGTTGCACTTTCTGCTCCTGGCATCCTTAGCCAAGGACACCTGATGCAGTTTCTTCAAGTCAGATGTTACCAGATTATTGAATACCTCTATGTTATCAAAGGTTAACACCGGGTTAAAAGTTGATTTAGCTTTGAAATCTGTTAACGCGGGGGCATTTGTTATCAACTGTCGTTCTATATCAGTATCATCCAAAGTTCCCCCTTCTCTATTAAGTTCTTCCAAAGCCCCATACAGGCCCACCTCTCCTGCCAAACAAGGGACTACATCCAAATCAGTCAAAGTGCCAACCTGCGATGGTGTGCGCGCTTTAAATTTGTTAAGTAAGAACAGCTTCTTAAGTTTCAGTTTCCTGATATATTTAAAAAAGTCCATTCTGATGCGCGCATAGTTAAACGTGCAGGGTGGGCAGTAAGTCAAACCCAGTGATAGTGTTTTGGTTTCACTGGCAGTTAGGTGGATATTAGACAGATTGATAATAGACATTTTGCTGCTTACTTGTGTGTTCATCGGCGATTCCAACGTTTGCGACCCCGACCCCTCTGGGGTGGCTTCCCTGTGCCGCTTTGCTGCCCAACTCCGCCTCCGCCACTTGCGCTTGAGGTTGTGCTCTTGCTTGTTATATATATATATATATATATATAGATATATATATATATATATATATAGATATATATATATATATATTACCTACTGGTGGTCGCTAGTAGGTAGTTATAGTTACAACCTGGTTTCCATAGGAAAAGCATTTTTTTATTTGCTAATAACTTTGGCGTTGTTTGACGAATCTTTGCGAAATTCTCCCAAAAAGGGTCTATCCAGGTCAGCTCCTATCCTGAAAGTTTGGGTGTGATTCGTCAAGTGGGGGCTGAGAAAAAAGGGGCGTCCCAAAACACGTTTTCCCCACGGTCATTTCCATAGGAAATTTTGTGACGAGCTACAACCTGAACTGCTGAACAAAATAACCTTAATTTGGCAGAAAGGTAGAGCTTGGTTTAGAAAGCTACCTTTTTTTTAAAATGGTGTAAATCCATTCAGTAGTTTTTGAGAAATTGAAAAAAATAAGAGTGAAAAAATCAATTTCCCATAGGAAACTTGGTGCAAGGCTACAGCCGAAACTACTGAACGGAATTACCCCAAATTTGGCAGAAATGGTGGAAATCCATTCAGTATTTGCTGAAAAAATGGAAAAATAAATGTTTCGATATCTAGGTGGAGCCTAAGTGCCGAGCACGAGCTTCACTGTGATTGGCAGCCAACACTCCCAACGAGGAAGTGTTGGCAGCCATCTTGTGACTCAGTAGAAGCGAGTCACAAGAAAACTGAGAAACAAAGATATAAAACAAGAGAAGGAGGCAGGGTAGAAACACCCTGACCCCCTAGGTCTGCTTAGGAGTCCCAGAAGGACCCCCAGGGCCCAAAAAACCATTAAAATTCACGCTGGGGTTGCGGGTTCTCACGTTTTATTTTAATGAGACCCCTGGGTGGGCTAGGTTCCGGCGGTATTTCTTAAAAAAATAACAGCAGGGGCTCACTGGGGTCCCGCAGTCCCGGGGCTTCACTTATGTTGAGAGGGGGGATCAGTAGGCTGTGGAAATTATATCGGGAAAACAACAATGGTGCGTATTGCGCCCTTCCTTTAATATAATGTGGAATAATGTTGACTTATTATGCAGTGTTCACTGTTATCACGGATAGAGTCACTTTGCTACAGGAAATTCATTAATATGTGGTAGGGAGTGTTCTCTATCTAGGGGCCATTTCTTAAAAAATAATAGCGGGGCCCTCTGGGGCCCCCGCAGCCCCGGGGCTTCACTTATGTTGGGAGGGGGTGCAGTAGGCTGTTGAAATTATATCAGAGAAACAACAATGCGCCGTATTGCGGCCTTCCTTTAATATAATGTGTAATAATGTTTACTTATTATGTAGTGTTCACTTTTATCACGGATAGAGTCACTTTGTTACAGGAAATTTATTAATATGTGGAATGGCGTGTTCTGTATCTGTGCGCGGAACAAAATTAACGTTTAACTGGCTGAGGTGTTCCAACAACAAGCTTAATGTTCATTGGCTGCTAACCATCGAAAGTATAAGGGTTTCCTGCCATTCACTTCCCCTCTGGAGAGTAGCAAATACATCTAATTGCCTCACATGTTGTAAGGAGGACCTTCCAGAGCTTAATGTTGATTGGTTGCAAACTATTGAAAGTAGAAGTGTTTCTAGGTATTCCCTTCTCCTCCGCGGAGTAGAAGGGACATCTGATGGGCTGGTGTGTTCTAAGGTGGAGAAGTGTGGCTCAATGGTTAGAGCGGCAGACCCTGATGCAAAGTTCTAGCCTGGGACCAGGGTTCAATTCCCCGCCTCGGCGGGTCTTGGGCTCAAAATTCCACGGACCTGATAATTCTCGCCTCGGTGCCTATTCCAATCATGGAGTCCAACTCTGGGCAATAGCTTGCTTAATCTCCACAACGGCCCCCACAACGCTAAGGATGCCTGGCCTCCACCTTGGGGGTGCACAGGAGTGGACACCTCACAGGGAAAGCCAGGATGGGTTCCACAGCGGTATTCGTACAAGCGCCTTGAGACCCTTGCGGGTGAGTAGTGCGCTATACAAGTATCAATTTATATTCCAGAGCTTCATGTTGATTGGGTGTGAACTATTGAAAGTAGAAGTGTTGCCAGCCATTCACTTCCCCTCCTCAGAGTAGGAGGGGCGTCTGATTGGCTGACGTGTTCCAAGGAGCACTTTCCCAAGCTTAATGTTGATTGGCTGTAAACCATTGAAAGTAGAAGTGTTTTCAGGGATTCCTTCCCCCTCCGTGGAGTATTCGGGATATCTCATTTGGTAACGTGTTCCAAGCGGGACCTTCCCAAGATTAATGTTAATTCACTATGAAGCATTAAAAGTAGAAGTGTTGTCAGCCATTCCCTCCTCCTCTGTGGAACAACATGGACATTTTCCTTTCTTTTCCCCTGATATGATTTGTTATAATCCTGATTTAGTGTCCTTAGCGCTGGGATGCCTTCGGGTAACCAGGCGCTTTACAAGTGTCTCCTCATTCATTCATTTATTGGCTAAAGTGTTCTGAGTACAAGTTTGCTCCTTATTGGGTGGGAACATTTCACTGTTGTCAGCCATTTTGTGAGGCACTTCCAAAGGAGTACGGGAAAACAAAGTAGTAGAGGGGAGGGTAGGAACATTATTAACTCTGTACAGTGGATACAAGGGGGCGGAGAGGGATTGTGAAGGTAAAATTTGTTTTATATATTTTAAGGAACATTTATATAATTGCAGTGGGGTGTGCAAATCATGGCGGAAAAATAACAGAGTGTCTTGTGGTCTTCTTTTTATTACGTTTGCGGGTGGGATACTTCCCAGGAGCACTGTTTACTTATAATATGGTGTTTACTTTTCTGACGGGGAGGTGTGGTTGCGCAGCAAAAATTTCAGTATAGGTTTCAAACAGTTTATATTTAGCAATTGCAAATAAACTTTCTTCGGATACTGACACTGTATATATTAAAGGGGTGACAAATAAAAATGGAATTTCATAAAATATCACTTAAGCGTGGCCACACTCTCCTTTTTTCTGCTATAGTTTGTAAACGTTTTGCCCTGTATTCTTGACAATATAATAGGGCATCAGTTACTTTTAGATAAAGTAGAAAAGAAGTACTACAACAAATACTTCCGCACTACATCATCTGAGGACAGAAGAACAAGTAAAAAACAGTTTATCACAAATGACTTCATTTTTCAAGTTTGTATTCTTTAGAATTCGGGAACGTTCTGTTGTAGTGCTTAGAGATCGCAGACTGTCCTCTAACATATCATGTACTCATTTAGGAATATATAGGATAGTACTTTTATAATATACAGTACTGGTCTTATATATTATATAGGGAGAAGGTGAATAGTAGGGTTTATCAAATGTTTAAAGTAAGAAAGTATGCATGAAAGCTATATTTTTTTAGACTGCAATTTTGTAAAATATGCTCACTGAAAAAATATCTGATCGAGTATGTTATAAAGCTTAGTAAGCTGTATTTCAGATGGCGCAGACAAATCTCCAATTCCTCTTCTGTAACAATAGGACAGTCTATTCCAATATAACGAGTGACACCATTGCCACAGTAAAAAGGATAGAAAATTAAAGTTATGAATACAACAGAAGATCGATAACGAAATACTTTCGAGTGGTGAATTTTTCCGGAGCTTCTTTTCTCGGGGACTTCGAATTGTTTGATCTTCGTGGCAACTGGTCATAAGCTTATATATTTTTACTCTTTACGCCGATGGGTCATGAACTCCTCTGAGATCACCATGACTGTTTATATTATAATATACATATTGACAGTATATGATCCCCAGGGGAAAACAGACTAACAACTGGAAGCTGGCGGCGTTAATTATAAATATTTAGGGTTCGCGCTGACGGATCACCAATACCTCTGAAGTGAAGTACAATGTCAATATTATAATATACAAAGTCACAATATATAAGTTGAAAGGAGCCAGAAAAGGAGCAATGTTTGCTGTAATCTGTCTGTTTCTGAAAACAAGCTGCTGATGTTACAGAAAAAGAGGCAAAAACATGCAATAACACTTTTTTCTAGATATAAATGTTTACATATTGACAAATAGCTATGTAATATAAATATCTACTATGCCATAATCAAACAACTTGCCACAAAACAAGAATACGACCCTAGCAAAAGGGAACCTGCATCAGAGAATGGACACAGATAAATAACTCATGAAAACGAAACTAATCGAACAACGGGTTTGTATACTTTTTAGTTATTGAGTAGTCTATGGAGGGAGATGCGGCTTTACCTATTTAGATGTCACGTATTATAGTTTACACATGCTCACGTTTTAACTGTTTAACTTGTGCACGTGTTGGGAAAAGTTACAAATGTGAAGCTGCAAAAGTTTCGATTTCCATCGTAACACGTATAAGGTCCTTAATATGTACATACGTTGGAGAGTTTAAAAACTGTTACCCAGCAAACTGTGTTATTTGCATTCTCATGATTAAAAACATTTAAATAGAAGACAAAAAAAATATCGTTCACAATAGAAGAAAAAAAAATATGTGCTAATATTTGTCATCACTATGATGTTAAATTAAAAAATGCCAGCATTTGTAAAGCGTACAGCAACCCCCGGAAAGGTGTGCCGGCACTCTGGGGCGTTGGGAAGATTAAGCAAGGTGTTGCCCACAGTGAGATTGTTATGGGCTAACATGCTGCTCGAGCCGGGAATCGAACTGTGAACACTGTTGTTCGAATTCAGGTATTATAGGTGCTGCATCACACTTTTACTACACTTAAATGTTAATTACTGCTAATTAAGTTGTAAACATTGTTAAATTATAAGTAGGGCTTCCTGTTTTCCATTTTTACTGATTTGTACAGGTAAATACAGACAGAAAACTATTTATTTTCCTCTCTGTATTTATTTTAAAAAGTGAATAAAAATGGAATTTTTTTTTTTAGCGATTCTAAATGCTGCCAATCATGGCTACCAATATGCAAATAGGTCTGTCGTTCTAAAAGTAAAAGGGTTCAAACAATAAAAGAATTTTAGTAAAGAACCTTAAACATCAATATATATGCTCATAAAAGAAAACATGCACATTTTAATATCAAGGTTGTGCATATTTTATCATCTGAGAGTGTTTATATGACTGAAAACGGTTGGTCCTTCAGGGATGAGTGCATATTTATCAGACAAATAAATGTGGAAATATACTCATTTCAGATTCATTATTTCACAAAACCCAAAATATTTATGGGTAAATACAGATACAATTATTTAAAAAAAATATGGAATTGCCCAAAAAACTAAATACCATAAAACCAGGAGACATAATTATAAGTTATAAAAGACTACTGTTAAGTTAGTTTTCACTATAAAAAGTATACACGTCTTTTTAAAATTTACTTAAAAAACATTATAGGTAATAGCAAGGGATTCCGGGCATGGGACGCCATAGGCATTTCGGTGGTGGGAGATCTCTGGAGGAAAAACAACATAGTAGACTTCACTTATCTACAGGCCAAACACGAAATGGCCCAGTCTGAGTATTATAGATATATGCAGATCCGTCACTCACTTCTGTCGGTCATCCCGGTTGGTACACAACTGCCAGAGTCCACTCCGTTGGAAGATAGGCTACTAACAGACCATATGTCCCAAAAAGCGACGTCCTACACATATAGGAAGCTGATCAACAACCTACCTGACATGTTATCTAAACTGCGCCTGTCTTGGGTGGGAGAAATTGGTGCCCTTGATGACTCGGAATGGCAGGAGGCACTCTCGTCACCAAGAGAATCTGCGATCCCATCCAGACTTAAGCTAGTTCAGTTTAAAATACTGCATCGCACGTACTACACCAGAACGGTCCTTTACAAAATGGGGAGGGCCTCCCACGAATACTGCCTCCGTGGATGTGGGGAGAGAGGGACATTCTTTCACACCATTTGGGACTGTAGCCGGGTGGCCACGTACTGGGCAGGGGTGATGCGAACCATTTCTCAATCCACAACCATTTCGTTAATGCCCGACCCGCGTCGCTGCCTGTTAAACATCTGGGGTGCGGAGGATTTGACTCACCGTCAACAAGATTGGGCCATACTAGGGATGTTGGTGGCAAAGCGGAATATTGCCAATCTATGGGGATCCACCGCACTGCCTACTTTGCGAGACTGGTGTAAGGACATGGATGAAGCGATGGTGGCTGAAAAAGCAGTGTTTGTCCACCGGGGATGCCCCGAAAAATGGGGGCAAATCTGGGGGGCCTGGAACCAATTTAGGGGAGACATATGTGAGCCACCACGAGTTGCACCGGATGAGTGTCTTTCGGATTCACAGGTATGATCTACGGTTTGCATAAGCTAGCATGGAACTCCTTTTGCCTTGATAGACCCCGCACAACTGTTTAGCGGGCTTCTCACTGTGGGATTTGTTTTTTGGTCACAACATCACTGTTACTATAGCTGCAGTCCTGACAGATATTTTGTCGCCTTCGAGGGACTGAACGTGATTGCCGTGGGTTTAATTTTCTGTGCGGTTTGTTATTTGTTTTAAAAAAGAGAAAAATCTTAGACCCAAGTCATGTCGTATGTTTACTTTCTTACCATCATGCATCACGATGTTTCCGTCCGCCGCCGGACCCCCTGGGTTGTCGGCTTTAAGGCTGTGTGCTCAGTATATTCCGAATTGCTTGTTTTATCGCTGCGGCCAGCCCTGGGGGTTGTGGGCCCTACATTGTGTATCTCTGTGCATGTACAATAAAGGTCTTCAAAAAAAAAAATACATTATAGGTTATGGAGACATTGTAGTTAGAAATTAGCATTTAGAAAACCTTAGAAATTCACTGAAAAAAACATAGGTTTCAGGGTCCTTTTAGTTAGCTGGGCATTTCACTTGTACAAAACCATAGAAATTCCACCGTTATAGTTAGTTCTGCTAACTATCACTCGCGTCCCCGCAATGCACTGCTCATGACGTCAGATATTACATCATTCATGGCATGGTCAGTGACATCACTGATAACATCACTGATGACATCTCAAATGACATCACTGATGACATCATCCACGTGATAATCCGATACACCTCCTCACACCCTAATATAACCTTTGATACACCCATTCTAAAATACAGACTACCATTTTTGAAACCATAGAGACACCAATACCAGTTACTACATACCCACGCAATGATTCTTAGGTCTATACACTCATCCACTCATTCACCCATACAATCACTTATACATACAGTCATTCCTCAATACAACACTATCATATGCAGTCATACACCTATTCAAACAGTCACATACCGCCACTCATCCATGAAGTTACTCACAGACCTAGATAGTCATGTAAAGAATCAATCACACTCCCATTTACTCACCAATACAGTTATACACACACACCACCTCACTAATTCATACAGATAGTAGTGCATATTTACTCTCTTATATAATCAGTGATACAAGTACACACTCATCCATCCAGCCACTTTCATAATCACTCACTGTCACATATAGGTATTTATATATACCATCACTCACATAAACTGCCTTTTACATATGTAGCTACTTACATGTACCACTGAGATCTTCATTCACTCATGAACACACCCATACACACACTCACTCAGTCATAGAGCTGTTTCCACATGCAGTCTTGAACCCATACACTCAGTGAATCAACTAGTCACACATCTATGCACAGAGTCACACCCATCCAACCCACCCACACACACACACTCAGGCACTCAGGCACCGCTACATATATATATATATATATATATATATATATATATATATATATATATATATATATATATATATATATATATATATATATATATATATATATATATATATATATATATATATATATATATGTATATATATATATATATATATATATATATATATATATATATATATATTAAACTGTTTCAAAGACACGCTAAGTATCCTGTGGGGACACATGAAATTACCGATGTTGCAAGAGCCTCTGAGGAAAGAGGGAGACACCCTCTGAAACGCGTCAGGCTAATGAAGAAACCAACACGGGATCGTAAGCTGCCTGTTGTCTTGAATAAAGGAGTTTCCTTACTTGTTGTGTTGTGCGGCCTCATCTGCTGGGCAGTTTTGGTGAATATTGTACATGGCCCCCAGGCCGTGGAGGGATCGCACCGTCCAGATACACAACGGATGCTTGCAGGGGAACCCCTCCCTTTGCGTGAAGGCACACAAGGACGTTTAATGAACAGGCAGAGTACGATCCGGGGGCCCAATGGAGGGCTTGGCAAAAAATCATAAACAAACTTGTGATATCTGGACCCACTGGAGGGTTTAAAAATGCAAGAGTAGAACCACAGGGACCAGCGTGCATTGCGAATGAACCTGAAAATAAAAGGACACATCTGAGATCAATTAAACTGTATCAAAGACACGCTAAGTATCCTGTGGGGACGCATGAAATTACCGATGTTGCAAGAGCCTCTGAGGAAAGAGGGAGACACCCTCTGAAACGCGTCAGGCTAATGAAGAAACCAACACGGGATCGTAAGCTGCCTGTTGTCTTGAATAAAGGAGTTTCCTTACTTGTTGTGTTGTGCGGCCTCATCTGCTGGGCAGTTTTGGTGAATATATATATGTACATATATATATATATATATATATATATATGTATATATATATATATATATATGTACATATATGTGTATATAATGCGTGATAATGGCATGCGAGGTAAAAGCATATGCGTGCTAAACAAATGCAGATTAACAAATGCGTTTTAAAGGCATGCAATGTTTTCACGAACGTTGTACCGTCATACAACCACTTTGCACTATGCTTCTTCGGGACTCCACGTCCTCTAAAATATTTTCATCATTTAAGACATGTAGTCAATGTTCCCTGTGGGTTTAGAAACCCAGAACATAAATTAACACCCCTAACAGTAGAAGAACGCCCACACGGAACACTGAGTCTGAGATAAATCAAAACACTTGGCTTGCTTCCAGCCCAAACTACAACGGGTCAGAGGTCAGCAATATACAATACTGATCAAGAAAACAGTGCATTCATCTTTGTCTATCGTGCTTGTTACAGGATGTACAATTTTCCGTGAGAGCTAGACGAGCTCGTAGTCAGTACAAAAAGACAATATGTTTAACTTAGCGTGACCTACTGTTTGACATGG
Source organism: Lissotriton helveticus (assembly GCF_964261635.1). Lineage (NCBI taxonomy): Eukaryota > Metazoa > Chordata > Amphibia > Caudata > Salamandridae > Lissotriton > Lissotriton helveticus. The sequence continues at coordinate 1,938,055,954 of NC_136067.1, forward strand.
AACATGTGAAGTGCCTCCTGCAATGTTGAGTCCTGAGACAGGAGTCAGCTGTGCGGCCGAGAGATTATGGAGTGTTCAGGACCTGCATCAAAGTAATATCTCAACTTTTTAAGTACCTTGCATTAGCAAAGTAGCCAAAATTGCATGGAATTTGATTTGTTGAATTTGTAGCAATAAGTTGCCGATCCCTGAACTATAGAGTGAAAGTTTAATTTAGTGAACTGTTGAATCAAGTTTTACTCAATTACTCCACCTGCAGGCAGGCAGTCAAGGGAAGTCTTTCTGTCCATCCACACTGTAATGTCTGGCCACCACCCAAAACATGGTTTGAAAAAACAATAGGTCTGTTTTTAATGTGCTAACGCGTGGTAACACAGCGTCAATACATGAAACCGAGACATGTATAAGAAAGCAACACTGCTCTAAATGTAATGCTTCTTGTCCTTCACTACAGTCCTGCTTTACTATCTATGTGAAGTGAAAGCAGATGGGCAAAGGAGCCTTCATTATAGTTCTTTTTTATGACAGAAACAATTGAACAACTATAATGATGGATCGCTTGACAGGGGAGCCATTGATACAGACCCCATTACGTTTGAACGAAAAAGGAAGAGAAAATGGAAAGAGAGCTTTCATTACCCCCTCATGGGTCCTCCTCATTCCAGTCCTAACAAAGGGGTCGATTACGATGGCAGACGGAAGGACGCCGCCGGCCTGGAGTAGGTGGAAAATGCCTTTTACAGTCCGCAAGCCGCAGATAGTCCGTCCGCCATATTAGGATGGGAAGCACTGTCAACTAATCCAGAGACACCGCCGTACGGAATGACATCTCGACCGTCCTCAAAATCACGATGGGGGAAACCACACAGCAAATCGCTGTGGAAAAACCACCAGCCCGAACACGATGGAACCACTACAGCTGAGAGGCAAAACATTGCAGAGAGACCCACCACAGTCAGACCACCGTCATGGACCCAGCTCTACACGCATTCCTGCTACTCTTCGTGCTCCACCACCAGCAAGTCATGGACCGTCGCCGACGACGACGCAGGTACGCAAACACACAACACACACACCACGCACGTGTAGAAGCCCCTGTCCACAACAGAACACAAGGTCTGGACAGGAACACACATACATGCACCACCAGCAAACCCACCTGGGCACAATTGACCCCACTCACTCAGAAGACACATGCACCGCGAACAAACAGCCACACCACGGACAATGCAACGTAGCGGAGCAGACAACGGAAACCATGCCCACAATCAACTAGGCAGGCAGGCAGGCAGAAATGGCTAGGCCACACAAGCTCACAGGCCCACATACACACACCAACACACAAGGCATACCACAAATAAGGAGACATGCTGGCCCACCCTCAAGCCAACCCCACACCTACCCCACTAACAGACAGGGGCCCATACACCACACACCACAAAAAACAACCCTGCTGCACACACATCAACAACCAACACACACCTGATGAGCCCTGACATGTTGACTGACAAAGTCGAGACTGAACAACCTACTGGGTAGCCACAAATCATGAGTGTGACACATGCATCATATGAAAAACATCCACATAACCTGCAGTGCATGGGAAGCCACTGTTGTCCCAAAATAAGCCTCAGAGGGCCTCCCCCACCCTTACACAGTCCACAGCCACATTGTAATTACTGTCACCCCTACCAAACGAAAGGAAACAGTGCTGGGCAATGGTAATGTGAAAGTAGCAAACCCAGCATGTACGACAGCACAGATAAACCACAACACAGGAGTAACTTGCTTTATTGCACATCACAGAGGTTGACTTTGTGAGTAGCCAGGAGCATGCACACTGGATAGAACAGAGCAGGTCAATCTGAGGCAGCACATGAGAGGGGCAAAGAGCATCAACAGTCCATGGTACAGAGCAGGTACATCTGAGGCAGCACATGAGAGGGCACAATGCAGCATCATAACAGCAACAGGGCAGGGTTCACAACAGAGCAGGTACATCTGAGGCAGCACATGAGAGGGCCAAAGAGCATCAACAGTCCATGGTACAGAGCAGGTACGTCTGAGGCTGCACATGAGAGGGGCAAAGAGCATCAACAGTCCATGGTACAGAGCAGGTACATCTGAGGCAGCACAAGGACGTGTGTCATACGGACAGTCCCATGGAGAATAATATTGCAAGGGTGGTTACAATGGACAGTCCAGACATCAAGTACAATGAGATTTGAGTGATGGGAACTGCACCTCACAGCACAGAATCAGGTGGACTGTGGGACCCTGTAGCTTCTGACACAGTGGCAGGACCTGATACAGGAGTGTGAGAAACAGCCACAGCTCTAGTGACTGACACATGAGCGATAGACCCAGACACACTGCCAGGACCTGATACAGGGGTGTCAGAAACAGCCACAGTTCTGGTGACTGACACATGAGCGATTGACCCAGACACACTGGCAGGACCTGATACAGAAGTGTGAGAAACAGCCACAGCTCTAGTGACTGACACATGAGCGATAGACCCAGACACACTGGTAGGACCTGTCCCTGGACAGTGACCAAAAAATATCATGCCAACATCTGAGACATGAGAGTGGAGGACACACACAGTGGCAGTACCTGAAACAGGAGAGGGCACAATTGACACAGTGCTACTACATGAGGCATGACAGCAAACAACAGACACAGTGCCACTATCTGACACATGAGAATGAACAGCAGCTTACCCACTAGGACCACTGAAATGATGAGCCACAGGGCTGTGTGGGCCAGGAGGCAGGGTGGCTCTGGGAGCTGGGGACAGTTCACCCACCGCCCGGACCCGGCGGTGGGTGCCCCTATGTGTATTGATGTTACCGTGGCATGGGTGGCCATGGCCGCTTACACACAGCCGGGTCCGGGCGGTGGGTAAGCGGCCATGGCCATCCATGCCACGGTAATTACAAAAAGGGGGTGGTGATGGACAGAGTATCTGAGTTAATCAGAACACTCCTACCCAGTCAACAGATCTGGGCTTGATCCATCACCGTTCTTTAGCTCACTGCACCATCCCAGTTCAGAACCTGGCTATATGCAAATTAGTCTGTCCCTGGCCCAGTGAATCATGGGAACAGGGCAGACCAAACTACCAAGCCAATTCTTCACTGGAAAGGAAACAAGCCTCCGGGGACCGGTTTCTGGCATTACAGCCGTCTTCGGCCCGGCTTGCCTGAATCCTGATGGTGCAATGAGCAAGGGACTCATGTCTGAGCATACCCTTCCACACATCTATGCCACGGTAACATCAATACACATAGCGGCACCCACCGCCCGGACCCGGTGGTGGGTGCCGCTATGTGACTGAATGGGGGGATACCAACTGCCATTTCCACTTGCACATTCAAATGTATCTGTTAGCCTGCCCCGCCCCACGGAATGCATGCTCCGCCATTGCGAGGCCAGCGATTGATGATTTTCAAATGATGCACCATCGCGGTAGGGTGCACATGCGGTTGGTGTGTGTGACCGTGATGGACCTTGCCCATGCAGCCAATGGTAAGCACAATTGCAGTAGCAAGGATCATTTCCTGTGATGGTGGACGGCGTGCCCTGACGCGGTGTGTAGACACACTGCATGTCTCCGCACACATCTAATGATAATAGGTGTACATGTGTGTCAGGGCATGTCCGGAATGCCTCAAAACTCATGTTCTGTCAACGGCCCGTGTCCACGTGTCAACAATGTCCATTTGTTGCATGTGTGAGCATACTATTCACATTGCCAGTGGTTGTCAAAGGACAGTGATGTGAGCTCAAGTTGCGTAAGATGTGCATGGCAATGTGTTGACATATTTGTTTTGAGGTCACACGTTTCAAAGTGTACGCATCTACACAGTCCATTAAGGCTGTGTACCCACAGTTTGATCCAGTCGTGAGTGTGTGTTTTGTGTGTGCAAGAAGCAATGATGGGGGGATACATGCATTCTTTGTATGCGTCTGTGTGTCGTATGTTGTATGTCAATGCCTGTCATGTGAGAATGCACAGCATTGTTGGTGGTATCATGGGTGCATGAAGACAAGGAGGTGTGTTCCAGGTTCGTGTTGTGAGTGCACATCCATGTGTGTCTGTGGGGATGCTTGTCCACCCATGGGCCCTCCGTCATGTGATGTTGGCTGTTCTTGCAACATGTGTACACGTACCATTGTACATATTTGCACACAGGATGTTGTTTGTGGGTGAATATTGTGTGTGTAGTTGGCTGTAGTGCCTTTTATTTCTATCACGTCACGCATACAATCAGTGTCTGCAACATGGATTATTTGTGTTGTGTTGGTCAAGATGTGATAGTGTGGTTCAGCTGTGCCATGTTGTCCAATTGTCATCTGCTCCCACACAGGAGGGTTCCAAATGTGCATCGACCATACACTGTGCTGGAGGACATGGTTGGAGAGGAGGTGATCCACAAATTCCGGCTTGACCGGCCGACATTGCAGGACCTTGTAGCACAATTGGCACCGCACCTGCAGCCACGCAGGCCATATACTGGAGCAATTACACCCACAGTAAAGGTGATTGCGGCACTACACTTCTACGCTACGGGCACATTCAGTTGGTCATACCGGGGGGATGTCCCAATCCATGTTTACTATGGTACTGCGGGATGTGCTGGAAGCCATGATGCGTTACAAGGATGATTACATCCATTTCCCACGTCCGGCAGAGTTGGCAGCAGTGAAAGGCGACTTCTATGCCCTGACCCAGATTCCAAACGTAGTGGGTGCCATTGATGGCACACATATTGGTCTAGTTCCACCCCAGGCACGTGAACCCATCTATGGCAATCAGAAGCACTACCATTCAATCAATGTGCAAGTGGTGTGCCTGGCTGACATCATCATCTCCCATGTGTGTGCCAGATTTCCGGGATCCGCCCGTGACTCCCACATCCTGCGGAGCAGCATTGTCCCCCAACTGATGGCTAATCTACATCAAGATCTTGCGTGGCTTGTAGGTGAGTGTGCTGTGATGACTACTGTGTTGTATGTGTGCCATGCTGCTCCCACCAGTACTGGAACTGATGTATGTGTCTGTCATCGCCCCACCTAGGTGACTCTGCGTCCCCTAACCGCCAGTGGCTGCTGAGCCCCCTACGGAATCCAACTACCCCAGGTGAAATGAGCAATAATGAGGCCCATGGGAACACACGTCGGGTGGTGGAACGTACATTTGGACTGCTGAAGTCTAGGTTTCGCTGCCCGGATAAAACCGGAGGGGCCCTGCCATACTCACCCGGCAAAGTATGCAAAATCGTGGTTGCCTGCTGCATGCTCCACAACCTGGCCTTGCGCAAGAATATTGAACTGATCATGGACCCTGCAGACCAGCAGGTTGCTCCGCCTCCCATCCCACCCATGTCCAGTGATGAGGATAGTGGGGAGGAAGAAGGTGTGGACCAGAAGCGTCAGCTCATTAACCGCTACTTTCCTTGAATGTGAGTAACTACGTCTTGTGCTGCTGTTCAATGCGTGATGTATGTTTGCTGGTGATGGGTGGATGTGGTGTGTGAATGCTGCCTGTTCTGGTATGTTCTGTTTGCACATGGGTGTGGGACATGGTGTACATGCAATGCTCCCTGATGTGTGTCCTGTGAGCCGCTTAATTTGTTGTGATGAGTGTTGTTTGTGGGATGTTGCAGTACGGTGTGGTGTGATGGGTGTGATTCAGTTTCCTGACCTGTGCTTGTTGTTCTCTCATTATCCCTAGGTCACTCACACAGAGCCATGATTCCGAACAACATTGATCCCTGCACCTGGTAATGACAACAACTAAGACAAACCTGTGTTTAAACATGGAGGTCACACAGCCTTGAGTGTTTCCATGGTGTTTATTTACAGGGTGTGGATTTGTGTTAGTACATATTTACAAAATGGTGGTGGAGGGGAAGAGTGAGTTGAAGGTCATGTCAGATGATCCCACTGTGTAGGCACCACATTGTGTGGTGTAAACCTAGTCCAACAGACGTGTGCCAATGCTTGGCAATGTGGGGCAAGATAGTTCACAGAGTGAATGCCAGGCTCAAGGAAGAGAGAAGTCAGTGTCGGCCCCTCTTCTGGCGTGTGGCTGGTGCATTGCCACTGCTCTGTCCTGGATCCAGCCTCGGACGGCCCCTCCGTCTTCGATCCGGAGTGGACCCAGCTGTGGGGGCAGCTTGTTCGGGGGACACCTCCCTGTCAGTGGCATCAGGTGATGGTGGTGGTGGTGGTGTCCTGTCCCACTAGCCACTTGGGGGAGGGAGAGGTGGTGTGTTGCGGGATAACCACTCCCTCCAAACAGATGTTTGCTGCCCCATGAGGTCCACCATTTGTCCCATACGGTTGTCCATGGACCTCAACAGCTGGCGGGTCTCAAGTGAGTCTTGGCGCGACCGATCCGCCTGTGCCTGCGACCGCTCGTACGACGCATGCCCTCTTGAAATGACATCCAGGGTCTCGGTCCTAGGATTCGGAGGGTCTTGTCCCCCACCTCGCCTTGCACCTGCCCTCCTCTCCAGAAGCTGTGGCCTCACCTGTGTCCTCACCCGTCCGCTCTCCCTGCTAGCCTGTGATGTTGATGGTCCGCCATCGTCCAATTGGTCAGGGAGGGTGGCACAGGCAGGACTGGTGGTGGTGGTGGTGGTAACTGCACAGGTCACAATGGCAGAAGATGCTGTGGTTCCACTGGCCAAGGTGGTGGGGGCAGGGATGTCCTGGGAGCCTGATGGCCCTGGGAGAATAGGCGGACCGGCATTGCCCTCCGCACCCGAGGTGTCCAGGGAATCATCACCGGAGAGTCCATGCTGTGAGGGGAGCGACTGGTTCTGGTGGTTTCTGGTTTCTCCTGCCAGTTCTCGATCACCTGAGGGAAAAGAATTTAACAATCAATGCTGTGGACATGACATGTTTTTTGTTGTTACATTTCAATTTTCTAGGGATTCAGGACATGGTTGTTGATGTCATCACATTGGTGTGGTACACAGTACTGGGCATTATGGTGGTGTGGAGACAATACTTGGACATGTGTTGTGCTGTTCTGCTATTGGATGGTTCCCCTGGACTCTGTGTAGTTTTGTAGTAATTTTGACATTGTTGCTGTGATTCAGCAATGTGGACAAGGGCATGTTCACCAGGGTAATGGACAACCTACTTTGCTACTGTACCTGGTCTAGTCATTGGCAAAAGAGCCATATGTTGGTCTTTCATGTGGATGGTCTACCTTGTGTTAGGGACAGGGTTTGGACATTGCATCCATGTGCCTTGTGTCTGGAAACACATTGTACTTGCTGTTGTGGGTATGTCAAGTCTCACATCAAGCACAGCCTACTACATGGATTGTGTGGACTGCCACCATGTCCAAGTTTCCCCTTGCTGGTTCTTTGATGTGTGTAGATGTGACGCTTCTCTTACATGTGTCCAATGGTCTGTTATTTGTGGGTCCTTCTGTGGACATATGATACTTGTTTGTTGTTCAACTAATGCAGTATGCAGGCACTGCGTACTCACCTGTCCCATGTTTAATTTCACATTGTAACCATGGAGTTACTACGAAGCCATGTGTTGTGTTGCTCCTTGCAGCAATCATGAGGGTGGAGGGTGCACATTGGAATTTGGAGTACAAACTTCCCCCTCACACCCACCCCTATCTGTGAAGATGGCTACCTACCTGTAAGTTTGAAGAGGGAGATGCACTGGTCAGCACATGGTGGGGGACTCCATCTTGCTCTGGGATGGGACAAGGGGGCATGTTGGGAGTTGTAGTGCTGGCCTCTCACCCACACCCACCCTCCCTGTAGACATTGGGGCCTGATGGGAGTTGTGGTGTTAGCTGATTGACCACATGCAAGCCTGGAAACGTAGGAGGCTACATTTGTGGTTGATCATGGTGGGTGCATTTGCGCCATGGGCTTCACATTTGGGTGACTGTGTGGTCCACATGCATGGATTGAAGCCTGGGAGATGTGTCTTAGCAGTTGTGTAAGGCAGGACATAACAGTGTGATGGTGGTCATTGGTTTGTACTTACCAGCCTCCACTCCCTCATCTATTCCTTCCAGGCTCTCAGGGTGCAGTGTGCCTAGCACCTTCTCCTCCCATTCGGTGTGTGGTATTGGATCCATGGGAGGGCCACCTCCAGTGTTGTGTGCCCGCAGGTGGTTCTTGGCCCTGATGCCTTTTACCCTTGCCTTGAGGTCGTGCCACCGCCTCTGGATATCGTGTTTGGTGCGTGGCACGGTCCCTGAAGCATTCACTCTGGTCACTATCCTGTCCCACATTGTGGTTTTATTTTCCAAGGTGGTCTGCTGCACTAGGGTACCGAAAAGATGTGGTTCTACACAGATGATTTCATCCACCATGACCTTCAACTCACTCTCTGTGAACTTGGGGTTTTTCTTGGATGCCATGGTGTGTGATGTGCAAGGTGTTGGGGGTGTTGGGTGTTCAGGTGTGTGGTATGTAGGGATGGTGTTGTGGGGGTTGGTGTGGTGGGTGTGTTGGTGTGCAGGTTGTATGTGTGTTTGTGTGTGTCTGTTGTGTGTGATGTGTGCCTATTTCTTGCAGCTGTGCTGTGATGCAAAGGATTTACTTCTGTCTGCCATTTTTGTTTCGGTTTGACGGCAGGGGTGATGTTCGTTTGGTCCTTCTGAAGCCAAGCTCCATTTGTCGATGCTTTTTTTCCACGGCGGTCGTGGACGGTGGTGAGTTCCGTTGGGATGGCGGGGTTATCCTAACCGTGCGGGCGGTCCCTCCACAGGTCTGGAGGAGGTTGGGCCTGTTTCCGTGGGTGTTGCGTCCGCAGCGGACGTTTTTTCTGTGGTACCGTCCACGTGCTGCGGTCTTTGGTGTCATCCATCTGCCGCGGTCGGTGTGTGATGGCGGAGAAATCCTAATCGCACCGGCGGTTTATCCGCGGTGCTGTCGGAAGTATATTTGCCGCGACCATGGCGGTCGGACCCGTTTCCGTCCGCCATCGTAATCGACCTCAAAGTGAGGCAGTCCTGCCTCCAACCAGCCAATCAAAACGCTTTAAAATGAAATGCCAAAGGTCACATAACCCCCTCCCACCCACCGCATGCCTGTTTTATCTTATTGTCCGACAGTGGTCGGAACGTTGGTGCTCCGTGTCTCCTGTTGCCGGTCCGGTTTAGGTGGGATGTGTTTACAGTGCTGTTTGTTTTTATTTTGCTATTTGGTCTATCTGTACTGTTGATAATGTTTAATTGATGCACTGCGCGCAGCCTCACTGGACCTCCGGTCGGCTGCGCTCCTGCTCTTTGGCCAGGACACTCCCCACGCATGTGCTGGGCTAGGGAGGGGAGGGGAGCTTTCTTGATGTTCTGGCCTCGGGTCGTTCCGGCGCTGGGGGTTTCCTGCAACGTCCAGCCCCCACGCTCATGGTGCTATGTGCTGTGGCTGTGGGAGGAGTCTGCAGGGCTGCCCTTTGTGGTTTCCAAGTCTCTTTTTTTTTTTTTTTTAAACCTTTATTGACATTTCACAGTTACAGTCATAGTCCGACAAACGGCACGGTTAAGCAAGGGTACAGAGGTAATACAGTCGAACAATGTAGATCAGGATCAAAGAGATAGTACACCTCACAGTATCGATGCGCAACTCAGGAGAGCTGTATGGAACAAGGTCACAGGATCAGAAAGGTTTGTGTTTTTTAAATGAAAAAATGCAGGATCTGATATCATACAGTTAAACATCACCAACACTAGGGTTACACTTGAGACAGGATATTTGCGGCAGGACCATCATAGGCAGGGTATACATAGCAAAACGTACAATCAGGATATTAGACAAACAAGTCAGATCCCTGCCCACACAGTACCCGCCCGCCACGGAATGAAGCAGTAGGACAGAGACCCCGTACTGAGTTTCCAAGTCTCTTGTTTCCCGGGACTTGGTTAATTGGGGGCAATATTTCATGGGAGTTGCTGGGCACTTCTTGGTGTGTGTTTTGGGCTTCCTGTGTGGTTTGCTCTTACTGCTCTGGCCATGAATGATGGGGCTTTCTCTCCGGTGCCTGCAAAATCCTTGTTCAGGCAGCATAATGTCCAGGAGTTGCAGTAGACATTTTGCAGATTTCTAGGGCTGTTTTGCAGTAGTTACTTAATTCTGCTGTCCAGTCTGCGCTGCCACAGCCTGCGGTTAAAAAATCTAAAGATAATGATGAGGACATGGACAATTACCCTAAAGGGAAGTACGTTCAGGGCAAGGTTTTCTCGGACATGCTGGTCCATATTCGGGAAGTGATGGGTTTTGACCCAAAATCATTATCTGATGAGGGGTTTTACTCCCAGTATGTTTCCTCTGTGGTGGATGACCTACCCATTCATGCTGTCCTGAAGGATATTCTGGATAAGGAATGGCTTGAAGCTGACAAGCAGGGAATTCCTTGATTTCTAGAGAAGCGGTATCGCCTGGCGGACTTTGACACCCAGTATCCTCCGGTTCCTAAAGTCAATTCTCTTTTGTCCTCTATGCCTTCTTCTTCGTCTTCCTCTTTGTCTTTGGAGGAGGCTTCCCTGGCGGACCCGGTGGAGCGGAAGGTGGAATCAAGCGTTCTTATGCTGCTTCTCATTTGGGGATGTGTGCTAGCACTTAAGCGGCTTTGCAGGTCCTTCTCAATGATATTGAGAAGTTGTTTGACTGTTTACAGGATCAAGGGGACCCTAATCCTGTCTTGGCACAAATGGAGGTCTTGGCACAATTCCTTTCTGATAAGACTTTTGATTCTTTGTGGGCCTTCTCCTCGGCTGCTGGGGCAGCGGTGGCTGGTAGGAGGTCTCTCTGGACCAAGCCTTGGCGTCTTGATGCTGCTCAGAAGTCCTTGGTCCATAAGCTGCATTTTGATGGTCCCGTCTCTTTGGGGACGATTTGAACGAAATGGTACATTTGGGAGGTGGTGCAGTTCTTTCAGGTTCATCTCCATGAGACGAATCTGTTGGTTTGTACTGATAATCAGGTGGCTTGTTGTTACTTGTCCTTAAGCTGCCTTTTGAAGGTCCCGTCTCTTTGGGGACGATTTGAATGCAATGGTACATTTGGGAGGCGATGCAGTTCTTTCAGGTTCATCTCCACGGGACGAATCTGTTGGTTCGTACAGACAATCAGGTGGCTCTTTGTTACTTGAACCGCCATGGGGGGACCAAGTGAGGGTCTCTGAATCTGCTGGCTTCCATGATTTGTGTCTGGGCGGAATCTCATCTGTTGGCCTTGAGGGCTGTGTACATTTTGGGACAACTGAATTTTCATGCATACGCCTTAAGCAGAAACCTTTCGTCCTCTGTTCTGTACCATCTCTCTGTTCCTCTGTTCCTGGACCTTTGTCTTTGGTTCAAAACTCCCTGGATCGATCTATTTGCATCCCCTCACAGCTCTTTTTTCCCCAAGATTTGTTCAGAGGTGGTTTGTCCTCAGGCTTGGGCGGTGGATGCTCTTTCGATTCCCTGGCCTTCGGGTCTTCTGTATGCCTTCCCTCCTATTCCCCTCCTCCCGAGGGTGCTAAAGAAGATTCGGGGGGAAGAGAGTGTCTGTGCTGTTGGTTGCTGCTTTTTGGCCTCGCCACCTTTGGTTTCCTCTCCTAATACGGCTGGCAGGGGACCGGTCCGGCTTCCCTTAGTTCCGGCTCCGATTCAGTATCCGATCCTATCTCTGTCCTGTCTTCATCGTTTGCATCTGACGGCCTGGCTCTTGAGCGCTTGATGTTGAAGTCTTTGGGCTGTTCTTCTGTGGTGGCCCGTGACATTCAGCTGTCATGTTGGCCTTCGACCCTTAAGTGCTATGGTCGACATTGGGGATCTTTTGTCTCTTGGTGCTCTTCGCATGATGTGGATCCTGTGCTTGGGGGATCCTCCTTCTATTCTTGACTTTCTCCGGGATGGTTTTTTGAAGGACCTTTCCCCTTCCACGTTGTCAGCTCAATGTTCCATTTGCAGCAGGAGGAGATCCTTCCTGATTTGCCTATGGAAGAGGATTCCATTGTTCCTTTCTCTTTGGATGTTCGCAGGGCTCTTCAGATTTACCTCCAGCGTTCGCTGGGGTTTCGGCTTTCTCCTGCCCTGTTTGTCTCCTGTGAGGGTATGGCTAAAGGGAAGAAGGTTTATACTTCTACGATCAGTCGATGGGTGCGTTTTGCGGTCTGCTAGTCCTATAAGCTGTGGGTCTGCCTCCTCTGTCTCAGGTGCAGGGTTGTTAGACAGTTCTGTGTCCACTTCCTGATCTGAGGCGGCGGGGTCTCAATCCAGGAGATTTGTAGAGTGGCCACTTGTCAGTACCGTCACACGTTGGTTCGGCATTATCACCTTGATGTTTTACATGCCTCTGTTGACAGTTTTTCTGTTGGCGTTTTAAACGCTGCTGTTCATTAATCACTTGTTTGATTACAAAATGTACTTTTTGCATGCATCCCTGGTGTCCTGCATTTCTGCATTTTTTATTCCTGGTTCTCTGCTTGTGAGTTCCTCACTTTGTTAAGACTGGGACGAGGAGGACCTATGAGGGGGTAATGTCTTGTTACTTACCAGTAATCTTCATTACCCCGATTAGGGTCCTCCTCGTCCCAGTCCTCTTCCCTCCCTCCCTCCCTCCCGCTGTGTTGGACTAGGACTTGTTGATAACAGGCATGGCGGAGGGTGGGAGGGGTTTATTTGACCTTTGTCATTTCATTTTAAAGTGTTTTGGTTGGAGGCAGGACTGCCTCACTTTGTTACGCTTGGGACGAGGAGGACCCTAATAGGGGTAATGAAAATTACCGGTAAGTAACAGACATTAATAAAGGTTCCCTCAGCATTCATTGAAAAAAAAAGAAAAAAGCTTTCCAACCCAAGCGAGAAACCACCAGGGTTGGAGTGAGAAAAAATTAAGTCCGGGCACCAAAATAAAAGTGGCCTCTCGTAAGTGAATTAGACAGCTAAAAATAGTCCATGTTTGCAAATTCTGGCACATTTGAATTTGTAAAGACATGCTGTATACATGTTTCACAAGATATGAAAGACTGTGTGGATTTGTGCCTGCTGCAGGCAATATTCATTTTAATATCAGATAAATCAACAGTAAACACCGTCCAGCATACCAATAAACAGGTTCATAAACATTAAAAAAACAAACTGGCCCATATAATGATCTGTGAGACCAGCTCGTTGGGCACTGCTTGATGCCCTACAGGCCAGTCCAACCCTGGAAACCACCAGGAGGAATGGGTGACTGGGTGGAGGAGAGCTGGGGGGGGGGGCACAATGAGTAACTCACAGGGGAAAGACAGATCCATGGGAGGGGGGAATGGGATGGTGTGGCAAATGGGGCAAACGAGGGCCAGACACAAAAGAAAGAGGGTGTGGGAGAGAGGACCAAGAGGCAGGTAGAGCAATGAAGGGCGACATAAAGGTGCAGGTGAGGGTAAGCAGGGAGAGCGGAGGTGCATCGCCCCACTTTAAAAAAAAAACAAATCCCTGATATATAAAAATGATAATTTATTACCTTTTTATTTTTCTTACCCGTCCCGAACAGAGCGTCAGAATGGGGAGGGGCTGCTGCTGAGTGACAGCAGCATTTCACTCAGCAGGGAGGAGGGTGGGCTGGTATGGCATTGTTTAAAGTGTGCATGTCTTTTTGGCTGTCTGTCTTAAGATGGCCAGCCACGCATGCGCACTTTAAACCTCAACAACACTGTGGAGTGCCGAGTGAGGCTGCTCCCTCCAATCAGGGCACTGCTCTCATGGTGCATGAGTATATACAAAATAAGGGGGTTAGCTCTACTAATCCAACCGCATCTGGGCCTATGTAAACATATAAATATACAACACAATGCGCTGGAATTGATCAGGGAGGTGGCAGCACCTTGAGAGTTTGTTTGGGAAAGGCGAGCAGACTGCGAGAATCTCTTCTGCTCACTCGTTTTGCGCTGCATCATTTCTTTGCTCATTTTTAAATACATCATTTTACACCCAATTGGTTTGAGAATTGCGATGTGTGTTGTATTTTAAATTGTATCGTTTTTATATTTTTTGTGCTGCTTACCGGTCCCCCTGCGCCCCGTTCCACCGCGGCTTGCCAGTGCCGATTGTTGTGGAGGGCCAGGTCGGGCGCCATCTTAGGTGAGTCCCGGACCCCTACTGGACTCGAGTTAGCGGTCCAGCTCGGGGAGGGGCTTGGGCCTCAAATAGAATCAGAATTTGCGGGCCTGCGCGAATGATCAGCATGGTGGCAGCACCTTGAGAGTTTGTTTGTGAAAGGCGAGCAGACTGCGAGAATCTCTTCTGCTCACTCGCTTTGCGCTGCATCATTTCTTTGCTCATTTTTAAATACATCATTTTGCACCCAATTGATTTGAGAATTGCGATGTGTGTTGTATTTTAAATTGTATCGTTTTTATATTTTTTGTGCTGCTTACCGGTCCCCCTGCGCCCCGTTCCACCGCGGCTTGCCAGTGCCGATTGTTGTGGAGGGCCAGTGCGCGCGCCATCTTAGGTGAGTCCCGGACCCCTGCTGGACACGAGTTAGCGGTCCAGCTCGGGGAGGGGCTTGGGCCTCAAATAGAATCAGAATTTGCGGGCCTGCGCGAATGATCAGGGTGGTGGCAGCACTTTGAGAGTTTGTTTGGGAAAGGCGAGCAGACTGCGAGAATCTCTTCTGCTCACTCGCTTTGCGCTGCATCATTTCTTTGCTCATTTTTAAATACATCATTTTGCACCCAATTGATTTGAGAATTGCGATGTGTGTTGTATTTTAAATTGTATCGTTTTTATATTTTTTGTGCTGCTTACCGGTCCCCCTGCGCCCCGTTCCACCGCGGCTTGTCAGTGCCGATTGTTGTGGAGGGCCAGGTCGGGCGCCATCTTAGGTGAGTCCCGGACCCCTGCTGGACACGAGTTAGCGGTCTAGCTCGGGGAGGGGCTTGGGCCTCAAATAAAATCAGAATTTGCGGGCCTGCGCGAATGATCAGGGTGGTGGCAGCACTTTGAGAGTTTGTTTGGGAAAGGCGAGCAGACTGCGAGAATCTCTTCTGCTCACTCGCTTTGCGCTGCATCATTTCTTTGCTCATTTTTAAATACATCATTTTACACCAAATTGATTTGAGAATTGCGATGTGTGTTGTATTTTAAATTGTATCGTTTTTATATTTTTTGTGCTGCTTACCGGTCCCCCTGCGCCCCGTTCCACCGCGGCTTGCCAGTGCCGATTGTTGTGGAGGGCCAGGTCGGGCGCCATCTATGGTGAGTCCCGGACCCCTGCTGGACTCGAGTTAGCGGTCCAGCTCGGGGAGGGGCTTGGGCCTCAAATAGCAATGCCTCATCGAACGTGCAGCGGGCGCGCCGTCTGCGCGCCGAAGGAGCGCCAAAGGAGGGCCCGTCTGTGCCCGTCCGTGCCTCGGACGGGCCCAGGGCCAGCCACCTTGCCCGACGCCCTCCTGGTCGGACCTGCCCTGACAGGATCAGGTACTCTCGCAATGACCTCTTGAGGTTGAACCTGCCCGCTGGTAGGGGGGTCTGCTTGCAAGCGGGGTGGGACTGCGCTTTTGTGAAGTGCTCGAGCTGTGGTTTTTCCCCCCAGCCCTCCTTACCACCGCGCCTAGCCGCTGAGTCTAGCTGCGCGTTAGTTAGAGCTGGGCTGATCAATGCTGGATCTGTTGTGAAACACGCCGCTGACATCTTTGAGTTCCTGGTGGATGGTCAGCTCGAGGTTCTTTTCATAACGGAGAAGTGGTTGACCAATTCATGCGCCCCAATTGTGGAACTTGCTGTTCCTAGGGGTTTTAAGATCGCCAGGGCTGACAGGCCCTCGGGTAGAGGAGGCGGACTAGCTGTTATTTTTAAAGAAGGGTGGCACTTCGCCTCTGAGCAACCCGCTGCAGGGGTTGATGGTGAAGTTCTCCACTTCTCCCTTACTATTACGCCTCACTTTACCTTGGGGGGCTCACTGATCTATAGGCCTCCTGGCCTTGCCAACCACTTTATTGACACCCAGGAGGAATGTATAGTGCCACGGGCTTTAAGCTTTCCTAAATTTCTTCTGCTCGGCGACCTAAATATTCATGTAGATGTCTCTGACTCTCTTGAAGCTCGCCGGCTGGGGGATGTCTTGGACCGTGCTCAGCTTAAACAATGGGTGGCCTTGCCGACTCATGCTGGAGGTCACCTTTTAGATGTAGTCTGTTCTAACTTTCCTATCGAGACCCTAAGCTTAGAAAAGGTAACGTGGTCTGACCATGATCTTATCAGGTTCTCGTGGGAGGTGGAGGGTGTAAGTTGATCTGCATCCACATCTCCCTCGAGTCATACCCAGAAGGTCAACCTGGTCGCGTTCGGCCATGCTCTATCCAGAGCTCGCCCTAAGCTTACTTCTGCGGTGGGTGAGGCGCTTAGTGCTTTCAATGGGTGGGTGTTGCAGGCGGCCAATGTATCCACGAAATGCACTACGGTGTCCAGGCTCCGACACACCCCCTCCCAGCCCTGGTTTTCTCCTGAGCTGAGGGAGTTGAAAAGAAGGTGTAAAAAGCTGGAGCGAGCTTGGAGAGTTGGGTATAGCTCGGAGTCAAAGTCCGCCTTACGCACAGCCCAAAAATACTACTATGCCACTATTAAGACAGCCAAAGGGAATTATTATGCAGGGAGAATTGCCAAAGCTGAAAATAACAGTAGAGAGATCTTCTCTATTGTAAAAAGTTTTGTATCCCCTGCTGCTGACACCGCCATACTCCCCTCCTCGGCACAATGGTGCGAGGACCTGTCTGAATTTTTTATTAATAAAATAACTAGGATCCAACAGGATTTACTCTCAGCGCTACCAGCGGACTGTTTTGTGGCTGGCCCTTCTTTTACGCCTTGCCCCTGTGACTTGCAACAGTTCACGGACTTTTCGCTGGTCGCGGACTGTGATGTACTGCCTCTTCTTCAATCTCTTAAGTCGGG
This sequence comes from Lissotriton helveticus, assembly GCF_964261635.1. Classification (NCBI taxonomy): domain Eukaryota; kingdom Metazoa; phylum Chordata; class Amphibia; order Caudata; family Salamandridae; genus Lissotriton; species Lissotriton helveticus. Next base: position 1,938,072,875 of record NC_136067.1, read on the forward strand.
CTCTCCTTCTGACCCTTGCCCTGCCCGGGTGCTTTCGGAGGTGGCAGACATTGTCTGCAGTGAGGTCACCCACATTGTGAATCTCTCTCTATCTTCAGCTGAGGTTCCTCTTGGTTGGAAGCAGGCAAAACTTCTGCCGCTTCTGAAAAAACCTGGGCTGGATGCTTCTGTTCTTGGGAACTACCGTCCCATATCACTTTTGCCCGCACTGGCCAAAATATGTGAGAAAGTGGCTTTTCATCAATTAGAGAGCTTTGTTGAGTCCTCTAAAGCTCTCCATCCAGCTCAATCGGGCTTTAGGGCGGCCTATAGCACGGAGACAGCCCTGGTTGAGATGGCGGAATTGATCCGGGAATGTCTTGACGGAGGCGGCAGAGCGGTCCTGATTTTATTGGACCTCTCTGCCGCCTTCGATACCGTTCCCTACAAGCACCTTCTCGCCAGGCTCTCTGCTATAGGCATTGGTGGAGGTGCCCTAGCCTGGTTGTCCTCATTTCTATCTGATAGGTCGCAACAGGTCTGGATGCCGCCCCACGCCTCGGAACCTAAACCACTTCTCACTGGGGTCCCACAAGGATCTACCCTTAGTCCCCTACTGTTCAACATTTACATCACCCCCCCTGGTTTATCTAGCGGAGCAGTACGGGGCTAAGGTTATAGGGTATGCCGACGATACACAGCTGCTGTTTACCTGGCCAGATGATCACATAGATACTACATCAGTTCAGCTGTGTTTATCCTCAGTTTTTCGCTGGCTAACTTTGGCTCATCTGAAATGTAATGAGGATAAATCCGAGGTGCTTTTTTTTGGTTCTTTCCCCTCTAATTTTAGGAATTTGCTGTGGCCCCCGAATATTCGTAGCCCCAAGGTGATGGGTGGTCCTGCGAAAAATCTGGGCATCTGGTTCGGCGAGGACCTACGATTTGAGGACCATATAAAGAAGCTATCTGGGACTTGCTTTGCCACGCTGAGAATGTTACGCAGATTCTTCCCATTGCTTCCTCGAGAAGCCAAAGAGACGGTCGCTCGCGCACTTATCCTGGCAAGGCTGGATTACGCGAACACCCTGTTTAGCGGTATCCCAGCCTACCCGGTTAAACGCCTGCAGGTCATTCAGAATGCTGCGGTCCGTCTCATATTTAATGTTCCGATATTGAAGAGTGTTCGCTCCCATTTGTGTAAGCTCCACTGGCTGCCAGTATCTCAACGCATCCTGTTCAAATCCCTAGTGCTCTCGTTCAGAGCAACCCACGATCAAGGATCTGCTTACTTAAAAAAGAGATTCACCTTTTATGCCCGCTCACGAGCTCTTAGATCATCCACCTTGTTCAAAATGGCTCTTCCTCGCTTTAAGAGAACCAGACTTGGGGGCCAGTCTATAGCTGTAGTGGCTGCCCGTGCCTGGAATGCTCTTCCTCTTTACTTGCGATCCATGCAAGGTGTGGCCCAGTTCAAGAAAAATTTGAAAACTCATTTGTTTAGGAGTGTGACATAAGCTGAGTCTTTTTCATTCGTTTGTCTTCCCCTGCCTCTTCCCTATCGCGCCAGGATACTCCCAAGTAACAGAGCGCGTTACAAAACGGTTTATACATACATACATACATACATATTTCAAATAGCAATTGATTTGCTATTGAATGAATGTCACCAACTCAACCTGTGCTTCTCCATATTTTTTATTTTATTTTTTGTTATTGTACTTTGCATAAGAATATGGGGCGATCTCTGGACAGAATGCTGTTTTGACAATATGAATGAGCATCTGTGAAATAGATTAGGGTAATCTTTAAAGTTTTTTGTCAAATATTAATTTATGTATTGTTTTTTCAATCTTTTTTCATAACAAAAAAAATAAAATAAGGAGAACCACAGGTTGCGTTGGTGATATTTATTCAATAGCAAATAAAAGTGAGAAATGTGTTCTCAAAAGAAAGTCTAATTAGTATTTTCCTTCGCATCTATTACTATTTGAAATATCAATTCCAACGCATTGTTTTGTATATTTATATGTTCTCATGGTGCATGAGAGCAGTGCCCTGATTGGTCAAGGGAGTTCCTGCTCTCAGTTATGGTGGGGAGAAAAGGACGGGAGTTGGACGTCGCGTTGCGTCCAGGTGAGTTTACATTTTTTTTTTAATTTAGTGTGCGCGTACACCTTGTAGATGACAGACACCCCGGGGGTGAGAAAATGAGATGGGGGCATGCAGAAGAAACGCAGTGCAAGAGACTTTGGGAGGGAAGAGTGAGGGTGGAACAAGAGAGTGGGGGAACCACAAGCCAAACAGGGGAAGGAGGAGGGGTGAGAGAAAGCAAGATGGAATGGACACGAGAGAGAAAACAGGAGGGGGCTAGAAAAAGCATTGAGGAGACACAGAAAGGTCTTTAGGTATAAAATAGTCCCTCTTACACTTTAATGCGAGCACACCACTGGAGGTAGAAGGATGCGTGTTCACATCATTTGGTGAGAGAAATACTCCTCTGGGTTAATAAAAGGCGAAAGATTTTTTCGTTTTGAAGAGAAACCCAAATGTGAGCAGTAGTGAAGCACTGTACGGTAAAGATGCTAAAACCATTAATAATGAAGTGACTAAAATCTTCAAATCACTCTGCCACCTTCCAAGTAATGCATTATCTGCCGGAATTAGATTGGAGATTGGACTATCGAATCAGCTAATTGCTAGGAAAGGCCAATTTATAGAAGTGTGGAAAAAAATTAAAAAAGTTAATTCTAACCAAATGTGCACATTGTTATGGGAGGATATACAAACAAACTAGAGATCTCAATCTTGGAAGTATTTACAAGTTGCCCTAGATGAATCCTCAATACATGCGATTTGGGAAATGCCTATAAGTACGAAATCTGTTTTTTAAATTTGAATCGATGGATGGTGCACAACTTTAAAAGAAGTTAAATGAAATTGAGGTTTTAATAGTGGCGGACTATCAGGCCTCAACCACCACATTCACTTTATAGAACTGTGTACATTTCCTGATTTCATTGGTTAGGAAACTATCTGAGTAATGTTTTCAGTTCTGCATCTACTCAAATAGCCCTGACGGTCCAAACAATATTTTCCCATCTTAAATCCATCTAGCCTTGACTTGAAGGATTTCATGGTACTTAGACAATGAACTGATTCGTTTTTTTCAGGATTCAGTAACAGAAACCAAATTTAAGGGGGGGGTCTTAACACTACTTGAGACAAAGGCTTCACGGAACCATTGTGCAGCAGAACAGCTCGGAACAAACTTAAAGACATGAGCACTCCACATCATTAGGGGGCAGATTTAAGAGCCTCTTGCGCCACTTTTGTGTCACTTTTAACATGGGAAAATTGACGCAAAAGTGGCGCAAGGGTCTTGTAAATCTGCCTCTAGGTTTTGAAGACATCCGACAGCCCAGAACTTTCACAAGCAAAGAACGTTCAGCCTCTCGTTGAGTAGGGAGAGAACCTGAAACAGTGCAGAAGACAACTGGGAAGTAACAAAGAACCAACTTTTAAAAGGCATGTGGCAAACGTATTGCACCACCATCCATTTTTCAAGCAGCCCAGTAAGCCATACTGGAGGTGTATGTCCCACAAAATATGTATTTAAAACTGTATATTCCACTACTACACCCCGAAGGCATGTAGGGTTGCATACTTGTATTTAATTGCCTCCTTTTGGGTCGGTCCTTGGCGAGATGCACTGAAAATCAATACAGCAAAGATGACGGCAACTCAAAGCCAATTGGTTAAAAAGTATCAGCGACCATAAAAAAAGGTATAACTACCAACTTCATTTCTACTCTAAAGCCATTAAAGAAGCCACATTTCTTGGGAAAATAAGATCAAGTGTACGCCTACTAAGTAGTACTTAGGACAGTTAATACTCAAGAGACGCCCACAAAATGACCACAGTGGGACCTCCTCCTCAAAGCAAAAGTTGTCTTAACAAGGAACAGTATCTCAGTAACCACCAAAGCCAGGTACTTTCCCTCCAGCATTTGGTACTATCCTTCTCTTCTTCCTCGTTTTAAAACTCCCAAGAAAAGCTACTGACCACTTGCCGCAAGACCTAGTTGGGGGTAACAAATGCTATATAAAACATGTAAGCAGGTCAAAACAGGTCTGGGGTTGTTTGGGGACACTTCTGAGTGTGCGTCGCCTGGCTGTTTGGGACAGAGTGTTCCCAAGAGGACCAGGGTCGTTACTGATTTGCATAAGGCGGGCCTTTGTCTAGATTGGCATGGTGGGTGAAAAACAAGGGACCAGGATGCAGCCCAAGTGATTGTCAGGGGCTAAAATTAATTCAAGGGATCCTTTCATCAACTTGCGTGTTGTTGCAGTTGCTTAATTCTAGAGAACAATGAATGTGAATATCGACAAATGTAAAAGATGAGTTTTGGTTCAAATGTTAATTGTGCCTTGCTAAGATATTTTGATCCAGGATAGTTTAAAAAGGTTAAATTGAAGGGAAGTATCCCCACTGCACCTTATCCAACTTCACTATTTGCATGCCACCAACCTATCACCGCTGCGTCTCTGGAGGGCGGCTAAGAGATCCACTTCACAGTGCAACCGATGTGCGGCCCACAAGCAGAAATGTATTATGTAGTGCGGTTGTGGCACATTATTCCACAATACTGGTCTTCTGTTGGTGGGGTTTTGGGGGAGGTGTTGGAGAGGGCGGTGGAACTTTCTCCCAAATTATTGCTGCTGGGGATATTGGAGGACCTTGTGGGTCGCGGGGGATAGCATAAGTTGGTGGGCATGAGTATGTTGTTTGCTACACAAGACATAGCATGTCACTGAAGCGCCGTACACCCTTGGCGATGGACTGGTGGTCCATGCTGGAGGAACCCATTTACGGGGCCTGGGTTTGCCTACATAAGCACGCCAAGATATGGGGTTGGTGGTAGACTTATTGTGGACTCTTTGATGTTGCCTCTTTGGGGTGAGCGGATGACTCATTCTGTGTTGTTCAACTGTGGGATTGGGCATAGGATGGGGGGAAGGGCACATACTTGCATTTCTGTCCTTGTAAAACAATTTGGTTATAAAAAATATTTTTATGGGACAAAATATATGTTAATGTTTCAATGTGCACTTTCAACAGAATAAGGTGATATATAGGCTTTATTACACACCTGACAAGGTATTTAAATGTAATATATTATCCTATTCTAGATGCCATGGTTGTGATTTAGAATTTGCAGACTTTTTATACATGTTTATAAATTGCCTGTGACTAGTGGATTACTAGACATAAATTAAGAGAACCTTGTCTAGGATGCTGGTATGTCGTGTACTGCTTACAAGTCAATGTGTAATACTCGACATGGTAATAACATCCCAAGACAATATAGAGAAGTTGCCTATCTTGTAATCGTAATATCCAGACTATGAGCCTGATTTGGGTCTTGGCGGATGGAATATTCCGTCACAAACGTGACGGATATTCTATCCGGCGTATTACAAGTTCCGTAGAATATAATGGAATTTTAATTTGGTGGACGTGATATCCGTCACGTTTGTGATGGAGTAACCCTGTCCACCAAACTCGTAATCAGGCCCTACGTATTGTGCATTATTAGCAGGAAAGAAACGTCTTTTAAGCAAATCCAAAAGGCATTAGTAGTTGCACTTTTATTGTTATTTAGATCTACATTTGCCATCTTATTTTAGTAAAATGTGTTATTTGTGTTATGTTTGTTAGACATATCTAATATGCCATTGTGTAAGGCCTATGCTGATGAACATTTAGCAATGTGACAAAGTGCGAATTAAAGAAAATGTATCTATCATTTTGTTACATTCTTAAAGTTCTAATAATTTAAGAATGTAACATGAGTAACAGAACATTACATCCTCTATCCATACAACATCTTCACCTATAGTGAGTATTAGACATATTTACATTACAGGGCAGCATTTAACCCCTTCCATGCTCATGACGAGCTCAGCTCGTCATGCAGTACACTGCTCGTGTGCTTATGACGAGCTGAGCTCGTCATGAACAATGGGATCCTGCAAATGTTAGCACAGAGGGGGAATTGCTGCAGCAGTCTATGTGTTAAACAAATGGCACAGACACTCATTACATAAATAAGTGGGCCGTAAACCCCTGCGGTAGGCAGAGCTAGGACCAGGTTGTAAAGCGAACACATTGAAGATTGTCTAGTGGTGACTAGTGACAGCTCTCACTGGTAAGACTCCATCGCCAGTTAAAACTACTGACTTACACCTCCCATGACCACCAGTGTTAGAACTGGCATCTTTTGGTGTGTTTCCTCTGTCTTTTTCCCTTCTGACCTCCTGTTTTGATGGTATGCTGGACTTCGTTTTTTTACAGGTTTAGTGTCTCTGCACACTTTTGTATTGCTACTCAGTGCTAAAGTGCAAGTACTCCTACTGTAAATTGTGTTATCATTGGTTATTCATTATTGGGACATGTGATTTACTAGTAATCCCCTAGTACAGTGCCTGTAAATCAAATGCTACTAGTGGGCTAGCAGCACTGGTTATGCCACGCACACAAGTAACCTTTCATATGTGTGTAAGACCTGCCACTGCAGTGTTTGCGTGCACCCACTTGCCAGGTCCTAACCTTCCCTTTTTTTACATGTAAGGCACCGATCAGGTAGGCCCAAGGTACCCCTATGGGCAGGGTGTGGTCTATGGGAAAAGTAAGACATGTACTGATGTGTTTTACATGTCCTGCTAGTAAAATACTGTGTATTTATTTCGCCTTTCACTTTCGAAAGGCTACCTGTCCCATAGGATATAACGGGAGCTGCCTTGTAACATCTTGCAAGTGTAACTTTCGATTGGGACAAGATAGAGAAATTAAATTTAGGCTTCCCAAACTCAGAATTTAAAAATACATCTTTTAGTGGCAGCAAGAAGGCTACAAAACACACAGAAATTATTGTGATATAACATTTATTGGTTTGTATCCACTAGCCTTCTTGTAGATTCTTTGTCTTCCAAAGAATCATCATCTTTTTCACCATTTGATACATGCTACAACTGCAAATAATGTGCAAAGTTTTTCTCTAATTTTTCCTTCATGTTTGTTTTGTATGATTCAATGTTTTTGAAAATAATGTGTTGTTATTTGTGAATTTTTACATTTGATTGATTGTCATATGTTTCGTGTGTTTCTCATACATAACAATCTTTTTACTTGAATGAATAATAAAGTAAAGGGCTAAATTAATTAAGCCCACATAATCAGAAACAGTCCTGATTATTGTTGTTCTAATAATAAGTTGAAAACAAAGGTGTGAGGGTCAATTTGTATGTTCATGTTGATATATATGGTCCAGCACCTCCCACGACCCAGGACCTAACTCCTTTTACTCTAGCACTTTTAGAAAGTGGGCATTTTCCTGCTTAACCATCCTGTGTGCCGTTGCCTGGTTGTATATCCCCCATCTGAGTTGAGAGTGACAGGAGCTGGGGATTTGCATTCACACTAATGTTAATGTTAATGTTAGATTATATTTATACAACGCCAATCACAAAGGTCTCGAGGCGCTGGAAGCGTGGACCCTGATCTGGGGTCCCTTGGTAGCCAGCACATGATAGGTGGATTTAGCCGAATGCCTCAGTAAACAGGGTGGTTTTGAGGTTCTTCCTAAATGTGAGTAGTGCGGTCTCCCTGCGTAAATTGTCCTGAAGCTTGTTCCAGAACTGGGGAATCAAAACTGAGAAAGCCCCCTCCCTCCACCCCCCAATGAAGATCTGTTAAAGTGTTGGCAAGCCAACAGGCTAGCCTCAGATGACCGCCATCTTGGCGGATGGAATATTCCGTCACAAACGTGACGGATATTCTATCCGGCGTATTACAAGTTCTGTAGAATATAATGGAATTTTAATTTGGTGGACGTGATATCCGTCACGTTTGTGATGGAGTAACCCTGTCCACCAAACTCGTAATCAGGCCCTACGTATTGTGCATTATTAGCAGGAAAGAAACGTCTTTTAAGCAAATCCAAAAGGCATTAGTAGTTGCACTTTTATTGTTATTTAGATCTACATTTGCCATCTTATTTTAGTAAAATGTGTTATTTGTGTTATGTTTGTTAGACATATCTAATATGCCATTGTGTAAGGCCTATGCTGATGAACATTTAGCAATGTGACAAAGTGCGAATTAAAGAAAATGTATCTATCATTTTGTTACATTCTTAAAGTTCTAATAATTTAAGAATGTAACATGAGTAACAGAACATTACATCCTCTATCCATACAACATCTTCACCTATAGTGAGTATTAGACATATTTACATTACAGGGCAGCATTTAACCCCTTCCATGCTCATGACGAGCTCAGCTCGTCATGCAGTACACTGCTCGTGTGCTTATGACGAGCTGAGCTCGTCATGAACAATGGGATCCTGCAAATGTTAGCACAGAGGGGGAATTGCTGCAGCAGTCTATGTGTTAAACAAATGGCACAGACACTCATTAATAAATAAGTGGGCCGTAAACCCCTGCGGTAGGCAGAGCTAGGACCAGGTTGTAAAGCGAACACATTGAAGATTGTCTAGTGGTGACTAGTGACAGCTCTCACTGGTAAGACTCCATCGCCAGTTAAAACTACTGACTTACACCTCCCATGACCACCAGTGTTAGAACTGGCATCTTTTGGTGTGTTTCCTCTGTCTTTTTCCCTTCTGACCTCCTGTTTTGATGGTATGCTGGACTTCGTTTTTTTACAGGTTTAGTGTCTCTGCACACTTTTGTATTGCTACTCAGTGCTAAAGTGCAAGTACTCCTACTGTAAAATGTGTTATCATTGGTTATTCATTATTGGGACATGTGATTTACTAGTAATCCCCTAGTACAGTGCCTGTAAATCAAATGCTACTAGTGGGCTAGCAGCACTGGTTATGCCACGCACACAAGTAACCTTTCATATGTGTGTAAGACCTGCCACTGCAGTGTTTGCGTGCACCCACTTGCCAGGTCCTAACCTTCCCTTTTTTTACATGTAAGGCACCGATCAGGTAGGCCCAAGGTACCCCTATGGGCAGGGTGTGGTCTATGGGAAAAGTAAGACATGTACTGATGTGTTTTACATGTCCTGCTAGTAAAATACTGTGTATTTATTTTGCCTTTCACTTTCGAAAGGCTACCTGTCCCATAGGATATAATGGGAGCTGCCTTGTAACATCTTGCAAGTGTAACTTTCGATTGGGACAAGATAGAGAAATTTAATTTAGGCTTCCCAAACTCAGAATTTAAAAATACATCTTTTAGTGGCAGCAAGAAGGCTACAAAACACACAGAAATTATTGTGATATAACATTTATTGATTTGTATCCACTAGCCTTCTTGTAGATTCTTTGTCTTCCAAAGAATCATCATCTTTTTCACCATTTGATACATGCTACAACTGCAAATAATGTGCAAAGTTTTTCTCTAATTTTTCCTTCATGTTTGTTTTGTATGATTCAATGTTTTTGAAAATAATGTGTTGTTATTTGTGAATTTTTACATTTGATTGATTGTCATATGTTTTGTGTGTTTCTCATACATAACAATCTTTTTACTTGAATGAATAATAAAGTAAAGGGCTAAATTAATTAAGCCCACATAATCAGAAACAGTCCTGATTATTGTTGTTCTAATAATAAGTTGAAAACAAAGGTGTGAGGGTCAATTTGTATGTTCATGTTGATATATATGGTCCAGCCCCTCCCACGACCCAGGACCTAACTCCTTTTACTCTAGCACTTTTAGAAAGTGGGCATTTTCCTGCTTAACCATCCTGTGTGCCGTTGCCTGGTTGTATATCCCCCATCTGAGTTGAGAGTGACAGGAGCTGGGGATTTGCATTCACACTAATGTTAATGTTAATGCTAGATTATATTTATAGAACGCCAATCACAAAGGTCTGGAGGCGCTGGAAGCGTGGACCCTGATCTGGGGTCCCTTGGTAGCCAGCACATGATAGGTGGATTTAGCCGAATGCCTCAGTAAACAGGGTGGTTTTGAGGTTCTTCCTAAATGTGAGTAGTGCGGTCTCCCTGCGTAAATTGTCCTGAAGCTTGTTCCAGAACTGGGCAATCAAAACTGAGAAAGCCCCCTCCCCCCACCCCCCAATGAAGATCTGTTAAAGTGTTGGCAAGCCAACAGGCTAGCCTCAGATGACCGGAGGCAGCGTCCAGGTACATAGGGCTTAAGGCGATCTTTAATATATTTGGGTGCCGCTCCATGCTTTGCTTTATACGGGGTGCACAGGCCCTTGAACCTGACCCGCTGCGTGATGGGTAGCCAGTGTAGTTGTTTTAGCAGGGAGGTAGCATAAGCTCTTCTTGGTACTTTAAAAATCAGCCTAGAGGCTGAGGTTTCCCCAGAAGTTTGTCGGGGAGCCCTATGTACACTGCGTTGCCGTAGTCCAGTGGTGACAGTATTAAGGGCTGATTTGCATAGGGCCATGTCTGAACTGGGGTGTTGTGGAGTGCAAAAAAACGATGGATTTAGGCCCAGGTGTCTGTACTGGGGTGAATGTATGACATTGTTCTGCATTCTGTCCATCAACTGTTGTTTTGCATTTATCACGCCGAGTGGGATGGGTATGCTCAGACGTGAGTCCCATGCTCTCCACACCACTGGAGTCAAGCTATCCTGGCTGAAGACGGCTGATAGCCAGAAACCGGTCCTAGGATGCTTGATTCCGGTCCAGGAAAGACATGGCTTGTCAATTCGGGCTGGACTGTTCCCATGAGGCACAGGGTCAAGGCTGATTTGCATATGCCCATGTCTGAACTGGGGTGGTGTGGAGTGCAAAAAAACAATGGATTTAGGCCAAGATCTCTGTACTGGGGTGAATGCTTTCTGTGCATCAACTTGTGTTTTGCGACAGTATTAAGGCCGTCACGACGGTGTGCATGGTGGAGAAGGACAGCAGGGCCCCGAGCTTTCGGAGTTGCCGCATCTGGACTGTGCAGCTCCCCACTACAGCTGACACCTGGCTGTTTAAGGTTAGTTTGGTGTCCAGTTTGATACCTAGGCTCTTTATGCCTAGCACTGGTGTTGAGGTCATGCTTAGCTTTTGGGGCAAAAAAGACTTGACCAAGGTGTGGTCTCCGTAGTTGGAGCCAGTACCACTGTCTTATCCGGGTTCACCTTCATTGAGTTGGAGGTCATCCAGTTCATGGTGATCCGGAGGATATTCTGGACATTGAGCTGTGCATGGGGACCGTTATCAACTCTTATAAATAACTGGGTGTCATCAGCATAGTTTAACACCTGGCTTCAACCAGCAGCTGGAGGTAAATATTGAATAGCAAGGGGGACAGCGCGGAGCTCTGTGGGACCCCCAGTGCAGAACACCCTGCCTGGACCTACATTATCCTAATTAGACTTTTTGAGTCCGTTTTTACAGGAAGGCGGTAATCCACTGAAGTACAGTCCCGGAAACTCCCAGCCGTCTGACATGGGCCAGCAGCTGCCCATGGTCCCCCGTGTCAAACGCGGCTGAGAGATCCAATAGGATCACTGCCGAGGGAGTCTTCTTGTCAGCTGCTAGCCTCTATTCATCCAGCACCAAGAGCATCACCAGTTTGGTGCTGTTGTGGGCCCTAAATCCTGCTTGTCGTGTGCGTAGCAGCTGATTTTCTTCCAGGAAGGTCGAGTGGTCCCTGAGCACATGTTGCTCAAGAACTATGGCCAGGAAAGGCAGCTGGGAGATTGGTCGGAAGTTCTTCAGGTTGTTCATGTCTGCTCCAGCTTTATTCGGCAGTGGGATCACCATGACTTCTTTGAATTTTTGGGGTACCTTCCCTGTAGTCAGGGAGAGATTTATTAGGAACAGTACTTCTGATTCCACTGCCGGAGCAACCCTCTTGAACACCTGAGGTGGGCAGGGATCTTCTGGTGACGCGGATTTTACCTTGGCCGTGATATGGCTTAGACCATTAGAATCAAGTGCCGGGAAGGTTGAGAGAGAAGCGTCTAGGAACTCTGGTGAGTCCACCACTGATAGGGGGCAGGGGGTGATACAGGTATTGCCTATTTCAGTGATGATGTTTTTAACCTTGGATAGGAATAAGTCCTGTACCTTTTCAGAGTACGCTTGATTAGCGACCGTCCTTTGTTCTTTCGTGCGACTGAACTATTTGAGTATGTTGAAGGTCTCTCTCTGGATGTTTGTAGCCTCCCAAATCCTCCCTTCATAGTATACAGATTTGGATCTCATGATTGATTTTTTGTAGAGGACTTGCTTTATACTTCTCCTGAGATTCTAGGCCGTATGATTTCCGCCATTGCCTCTCGTATTGACGGAGATCCTGTTTTTCCCCTCTTAATTCTTGTGTGTACCAGGGGGCACCCTTCATACTGTTAGTTACATTTTCCCTTTGCAAGGGAGCCACCATGTCGAAGGCTGCCCTTAACCCGGAAGTGAGGTTATCATATGCCAGGTTCGGATCCCCGGGTTGTGATCCAGTGTGTATTGTCTCGTTTAATGCTTCCCTCAGCTTGGCGTCTTCAATCTTGCACCAGTTTCTTGCTGCCCTCCAAATTGGGGGTAGGTGTGTGGGGTGGCTAACCACTGGGTGCTGGAGGCTGATCAGATAGTGATCTGACCAGCTGCATGATCTGCAATATATATGTATCTTAGCTGAGGACGTGGTCCAGATAAGGTCTAGAGCATGACCCTTCACATGGGTGGGGGATTCCACAATTTGCTGCATCCCCAACATAGTCATGGCTTCTACAAACCTACTGAATACACAATCCCTGGGTAGTAGATCCCAGTGATAATTAAAGTCCCCTAGTACTAGGATCTATTGGTATCTTGAGCACAGATCACTAATCACTTTGTGGAACAGATAATTAAAAAGAGGGGTTGGTATACCACAACCACTATCAGGCAGGATGATTTGAGCCTGATCTTGATCCCCAGCACCTCTGCCCCATCCAGGCTCTCCTCGACTATTTTCTCAGTGATAAGCAACCCACGGCTGCAAACTGCAACTCCGACCCCTCTTTTATTCCCCTGCCGATTGTATATTAAGATGTTGTAGTCTGGGGGAGGGAGGCCACTATATCGGGAATGGAGGTTTCCTCTAACCAGGTCTCCGTTAGTGCGAGAAGGTCCGGCTCCTTTTCCTGGAGTAATGTAAAGATCTCGAAAATTGTGTTTTTTGAGAGACCGTGTGTTCAGAAGAACAGTCTTTTGGCCAACGGGTACCTCTGACGTCAAGTCAATGGCCCGATCACCCAGCACACCTCTCCTCAGTGGGACTATGGTGTCCACTAGTATCTTATTTAATCTGAGGTTTTCTGCTAGTGAGTACGAGAAGTCTGGCGTCTATGGTGAATTTCTAATTCCATAAGAGCTTCCCTGGAGTAGGTCAATTTTTGACCAGGGTTCCTGGCCCCTGGGCCTGGTTGGGCGTGGACAGGTGCAGACTGGCTTGCCTTAGGCATGACCGTGAGTGAGGCTGCAACTAGCGCGCTGACCCTGCTCAGCCCGGAAGTGTAGCCAATGCCTCCTCCACACAAACAGCACACAGCTGCGGTGGACCGGAAGGCGGCTCCTAGGAAGGCGGGTGTGTGGCAGAGCAAGTGGGGGGGTCTGCGCACTTACAGGAATGCAGGTAGGCTTATTTTAAAACAAATGCGTAGGTTAAAAAGAAATGCTTTTAAAAAATATTAATTTATTAGTGCTAGCAGGAACTGCAACAGCAGCGTGGTCAGTGTGAGTGTGACACCGGCTTCTTATCAGACAGACACAAGGGGGTGGTCATGGTGTGACCTGACTTTCCTGGGTGAATCATAACCAAGCTGAGTAGACTTAGACCTGGCTGCATTTAGCTTATTGTGGAAGGAGTTGTCGCTTGCACCTGAACGGACTGTGACAGTCTCTGACAAAGCTGTTTCCCACCTCCTGGAGTGAACCTGGCCTGAGCCAGGCAGACCTTGTTTATGTATACCAGAGGAACTTTGTTGGTACCAACTTCAAAGGGAATGTGGAATAATTATTGGAGCCCTTATCCCAGGATTTTGGAACTCTTTGAGACTAAGGTACCTGCCAAGAAGAAGAGATTGAGAAGCTATGAGGAAAGAGTATCAATTTGCTGTGTTGGCCTACAGTGGCTACTTCTGTCTTGGGCAGTGAAAGGACTGGACTGAACTTTCTACAATTTCTTTTTCTGAGTATCTTCAAGGGCGTGAGTTGGAGCTTGCCCCCTGTTCAAGAAGTCTCAGGAGCAGCAAAGACTTTGCCTTCCTCTGGGTACCTGCACCTTGAACTGTGTTTTTCAGCTGCCACAGAGGAAAAAAGCAACCCAACACCATCAACGCCACCACTGCTGGCTTTGTGACCTTTGTGGCACTACAGAGTGCACTGCTGCACTTCGCACCGCGACCCTGGTCTCACCGACACAGCCACCGAGCCACTGCTTGCATCGTGACCTATGGGCACTGCACTCGGCACTGCCTCACTTCACATGCCACTATGGTCTTACCGAAGACGTCACTGTAAGGTGAAATCAACGCCGCTGCCTGCACCGTGGTTTGGAGGCACCGTTCATAAGTTAAACGATGCCCGCCCCATCCCACACCACAGTCTTGGCCCACAGACGCCAGCACTAACGACTCCAGATCGTCCACCGACACCGCTGCTTGCACATTGACCTTTGGGCCAGCACACAGCACTGCCCCATCTCGCAGCACAGCCTTGGGTCTGAACTACAGAACTTCAGCAACAACCACGCCGCTGCCTGCACCGTGACCTGCCAACAGCGTGAAGAGCACCGCTTCACTTCGCACCGCAGTGCTGGTCTCACCGACGCGTCACCCAGCTGCTGCCTGCATCGCGCCCTCAGGGCACCACACTCCGCACTGCTCCACTTCACACCACAGCTTCGACGACACTGCTCCTGACTTCAATCTCCTGGTCTTTGACCTGCAACACGTGTGACCGACGATTCCTGCATCAACCTCCGGAACTGACTAAATCTCATCCTGAGGTTCCCGATACCCTGCATTTCTACAGGTACCGTTTTGTGGGTCTTACCAACACTGTAGCAGGTCAGCAACGCTGTGGCCGGCCTGAACCATTGGATTACTTAGTTCATGACGCCGTGATAGCCCCAGGGCGGAGCTATCGACTTTAAGGAACTGTATTTAAAGTCCATTTTTGCATTATCTGTATCTTGAGAACTGTATGTTGAATTTTTATCGTTCTGGTCTTGTTTTACAAAGATAAATATTGGCCATTTTTCTAAAACTGGTGTGGTGTCCTTTTGTAGTATTTTCACTGTATTATTGTGTTACATGTGCAAATGCTTTACACATTGCATCTGAGATAAGCCTGACTGCCTGTGCCAAGCTACCAGGGGGTGAGCAGCATTTATTTTAGAAGTGTGACTCCTTCATCCTGACTAGGAAGAATGGTCCCTACGTGGAGAGGGTGACAACCTGCCAGCTAGAGACCCCCATTTCTAACATTGCTTTTCACCGGTGAGGGTAGGACTAGCGTTTGCACATGACCTACAGTGATTGGTGTACACTACTATTATATTGTAGACCACTACGTACTACATACTGTTTTCTTCTTGGTCTAATTTTAGTATTACCATCTCTTTGAACTTGAACTTCTTGCTGCACCATGCCTGAATCATCAGCATCATAAGCATCCCTAGAAGTGGTTTTTGAGGAGGATAGGTTGGAAGCCTACAATGTGAGGGAGCTGAAAGCTGTGCACAAAAAAACTGAAAGTCCAAATCAGAGGCCTCACCAAGAAGGAGCTACAAAAGGTGCTGAGGACCTGGGCAGCCAGACAGGCCAGTGGGCAATCTGAAGTTCCTAGTGTGGAGGCCGAAGAGCCGATTCAAAGGGAGGATATGCTTTTGTGAGGGGAGGGACCCTCCAAGCCAGGCAGCAGTGGTTTGTCCCCAGAAGAGCTGGAGGACAGGCGAGAGGCAAGGAATTTTGAACTAGAAAAATGCCGGCTGGAGAATGAAAGGGAAGACAAAAGAATAGCAAGGAAGAGAGAAGATGATTTTAGATCATGAGCGTGGTATCAAGGAACTGGAGCTAAAGAGTAGGTCCAGCACAGATGGTGGCAGCAATACCTCAGTGCGCTCAGATAGAGTAGTAACCATTTCCAAGAATGTAGGCAGGCCCGGACTGGCCGTTGCGGGCACCGGGCAACCCCCGGTCGGCCACAAGGGTGGGGGCCGTTTTTGGGCCCAAGGGGGCCGTTTTTGTTACAGGGACGTTTTTGCAGCATAGCTGCAAAATCGGCCCTGTAACAAATTCGGCGGAAAAGCGGCCCTGTAAAGCGCTCGGAGGCATCCCCCCCTCCCCCAGAGGGAGGAGGGGGGGCCGACCGAGCACTTTGCCAGGGCCGGTTTTGGTTCCCAGTCCGGCAGCGAATGTAGGAAAGGATTACAATAAGGAAGATGACATACAGAGGTGGTTTCAGGGCTACAAGGCATCTATCCACATGAATGGGGTCCCTGAAAAGAATTGGGGGAAAGGATTGTGGCCTCGTTTCTCAGAAGAGGGAAGGGACACCTTGTTGGCTTTCGGTAAGCGGTGCTGGCTCACCTACACTGACATGAAGGAGGCCCTTCTCGCCAGGTATGGCCTCACTCCTGACAAGTACATGGATCAGTGTATGTCCAGTAGGAAAACTGATGCATACACTTGGTTGGAATGCGAAGATTCTTTTTGCAGGTCATTGGATGGTTGGGTGAAGGGCAGTAATATGACCGATTTTCAGGGGTTCTACAATCTGATCGCGTGGGAGCGCATTTCTAGTCTATGTTTTGCAGAGCTGTGCCAGCACTTGACTAATAGTAAGCTGACTGACCCTAGAAAGCTTGCTATGGAGGCTACCGCTGGGTGAGTACTAGGGTCCACAAGTAGAAGTATGGGGAAAACCACCAAAGGTGGGCAGGGTCCCCAGCAGTAGAGTGGGGGGACAAGGGTAAAAAAAAAGGAGTTCTCTAAAGGGCCCCAAACTAGTCCCCAGGGTAAAGATTCCCACCCCACAGGAAAAAGAAAACCATGGGTCCCTTCAGGAAAGCCTGCAGAGACGAGACCCCGCAGGTGCTTTACATTTGACTTGATGGGTCACCTAAAGGGGGATCCCAATGCCCCAAAGGGGCACAGCCACCCACCAGTGGGCAGTCCAAGGTGATGGCTAGTGTTGCCCCTTGTCTCACTAGGGGACAGTTTGAAGGTCCAGGGACGCTAGGTGCCTGCAAACACTAACAAGTACAACTCCTGGGTGACCATCAATGGGCACAGGGTAGAAGCTCTCAGAGATACTGGAGCCAGTGGGACCTCTGTCCGGTGTCACCTGGAATCTGAGTAGCAGGTAGTCCCTGGCGCATTCCACCAAGTAGTTGCTGTAGACAACTCAGAGTGCCAATGTAAGGGCGCGAAGGTTCCCTTTGAGTCGGGGAGGTGTCATGTCCCCTGAGGATGGTTGTGAGCCCTACCATGCCTGTCGATTGCCTGCTAGGTAACCACCCGGAGCAGTCCTTGTGGAAGGATGTGGATCTCAGGTCCCAGTTGGAGATGCTTGGGTTTCTAGAATCGGCATGGTGACCACTCGGTCAATGGTGGCCAGAAAGGGTGATCAGAAGGCCATGGAGCCTGAAACAGTGGCCAGGTGCCTGCCAACAGAAGGAGCAAGAAGTGCGGAAAACCCGCTCCTGAAGTTCCCACGATCCGGGAGGAGGACTTCTCCAGGAAGTAGTCTTCCAGGTAGACACATTTGGGAGGGTAACAACCAGGGGAACTGTCTGCCTCGTATAACTTGTGGTGTGAGCACACAGTGGGTCACCCATGGAAGGGCGTCACTGCACCTTTCCGCCTCCCTTCATGGAAAGAGGGAGGAACCTTGTATGCTCGGGGTCAGCAGCAGTGACAGTGTCAATGGAGCAGAGGAAGTGAATGCAGCTGCCGCACCAGGGCGTTGCAGGTCGAAGCCCGGGACGGGGAAGGCGTAGCCGGACCCGGTGGGGGCCCTGGGCAAACGCCACCCGGAGGCGGGAAGCCCTCCCTCCCCCGTCAGAAACCTGCGAAACAAGGGGCGACCGCGATTGGTTCCCCCATGAAGGCCTATAGCCCCCCCCCCAATCAGGGGGCGAATGGGCAAGCGACAGGGGGGATAAATAGGGGGCGCAAGGCCCCCAGAGGACACAGAATCACCCCCTCTTGGAAATAGAGGCGTGAATTCCCACCCACCCGCACCGAAGGAAGCGGACATCGCTGCCGCAAAGTGGAGGGGAGGCCGAAGAAACCCAAGATAGATAAACAACAGAGAGAAAGTTGACTAGAGGTAGATGGAAGGCTCACAGAGTGTCCTTGGGATGCCTCACGGCAGGGGCACTGAGGGAGCTAAGGACGACGTACAACCGCAGAGTAGAGGTAACGCTCCAGGATCCTTGGGATGTCTCACGGCAGGGGTACTGAGGGAGCGAAATAACAGGACGCAGCCACAGGTAGATTACATGAGAAGCTCACACAGGACCCTTGGGATGCCACACAGCAGGGGCCCCGAGGACCAGGCGAGGGACGACAAAGGGTACAGGGCAAGCGGAACAGTACTTGCAGCCCGGGCAGGTCCTGATGGACACCCACCAGATTTGGTAGCAAGTTGAAGGCTGGAACTGTGAACACGAAGGGGAGTGAAAAGGGGCAACCTCGCAACAGACAATGCCTGGAGAGCGCATAACCAAAGGGAAGGTACAAGACGTTAACAAGGACAATGGGATAGGCATTATCATGGATGTTATGAATGACCAATAAAATGCGAAAATGTACAACCATGTTATATGTGAATAAACTGCGACCTTTTAAGGCACCAAATCAAGTTTTCTGTGGTGTAAATTGAAGGTAAAAAGGACGCAGCTAAATGGGAAGGGGGAGGAGAGGGAGAGTCGCCCCTGGGAGGGGTTTTCGTTGAGCATATCCACTTTAGTTAGGGAGCATAGGCAATCCCCCCCCCCCCATGCATAAATAATCTCATATAATGCATGAGCGGTCTGCTTAGCTCTCTATATGGGCGTGGCTTGTTATTATGGCACCTTTCCTTAACACAACCGCTTATGCAACCTACAAGAGTACGTAAAAACCCACGCACTCTCAAATAATGGCATTAGTCAAGGATCAAACAGTACATCAGGTGGAAACCCCGGGATTAGAGCTCATGAAGCCTATGATGAAACCAAAGGACTTAGTTCTTTTTTATTTATTAATGTCGATAATTTTTCATCATTGCA